>NC_056746.1:1453104799-1453247299 GCF_019279795.1 Protopterus annectens | reverse complement strand
CAGTATATATGATATGGTTGTTAAACTTCATTTTAATTCACCTATTGTGACCCCATAAATTCATACATTCATAGATTATTACTAGATGAACAACTTAGGTACCTCTGTCCATAAGGGACATGGGTACCAGGCCTGGTGTGCATTTCTTATTCCCCATCCACTGGTCTAGGTTAAACTTAAACTGCTTAATAGACAAACTTAGCTTCACATATGGAACAAGCTTCCATAGGAGGGGTAGTCTCTGGGGCACACATCTGTCTCTTCAGCATGTTCTGTTTAAGTCACAGACAAAATTCAGGTTCCTAGACCTTCTATTTCTGGTACTCTTTGACTTATGAATATGTAGGAGATTGATAAGTATGGGATTTGTGGATGCCTTATAAGCCAGGCATAGATCACCTCTCAGCATTCTATAGGAGACTGAGTAGAGGGAAAGGGCTTTAAGGTGCTCTTCATAAGGTGGGTTTGTTACACCTTGTATTTTGTTTTTGTAGTCCTATATAGGGAATTAGTTCTATCTTGGTGTTATTTGATGAAGTAACTATGATTTGGTTCTGTTGCATGTGATTTAGGGAGAATTTAGGGAGAATAAGATTAGTTTGGGCTTCTTTGGCTAAAGTAGAAGATATTTAGCTGCTGATGCTAGCCATTTATGAAACATACTGAACAGGGGAGGCCCCTAATATGGATTCTAGGAGAACATTTATGGTAATATTTAAAAAGTATGGAAGGAGTTTTGCCATTTAACATATTGATTTTGTTTATCAAGGTAGCTGTGGAACCACTTAATTTTTTACAAATGCCCATCAGAGAATTTGTTTTTTGGTTTTAGATGACACATTGTGTCAAACATCTTGGATAGGTCAAGAAACAGTCAAAACCAGCTTGTCTTCATGTCTGTTATGGCTTAATGCATTGAGGAAAGCAAACACATCTGTGTCTGTACTATGGCTGGGAAGAATAGCTGTGCTGGGTTCATTATAGTACATTATACTTGATTAACTATTGGAGTATGTGAGAGTGAACGCACTTTTCAAGAATTTTGTATAAAGCTGAGAGCAAAGCTATGGGCCTATATTTAGGCCAGTGAAATTCCATCCTTTGTTCAATGGTAAGACATGTTTGTCTCCAAATGGCTGACACACATGTTTCTTGTATGAATCAGTTTATTACCATGGACATGTGGTATGCAAGAGCATCAGTAGCTATTTTGATATATTTAGTTGGGAGATTAGGGTAACGGTTCATGGTTTGTATAAAAAAATTAATTGAAACTGATACATGTGTAAGGGAAAAACTACTGAAACAGTTGTCAGGGGTAAATGGGGTGGGCAGACAATCTACAGAGCTAGACTTGAGAGATAAAGCTGCATTCATGAAATGAATGTTTAATGTTAGGTTCAGTGGCAATGGGCATGGTTTTGAAGCTTTGCTTAGTTTTAAGAGGTTTCTAATGGTGGATCATAATTTTTGGGGAATTTTCTCTTGTGTGTCTTGAAGATTAGTGAAACAGACTTTCTTGACTGTATTCATATGTGACTTGTAAAATTACACAAATAATGATGGTGTCAGTGATTTTTTATTGTGTCTCGGTGTGTCATGGTATGCATGCTTTATCCCCTTACCTTATAAATTACTTAGTTTTTAGATTAGCCAGAAGTTAGCTTTTAATTTCTTTCTCCTGAATGGGACTTGCTCATTTAGCATGTTGTGAAAAATATATACAAACTGAAAAAGCGAAAAACAAATGAACCAGAATGGCTTCAGTGGTAAAAAAAATTATCCACTAGGTGTATAATATAGCAATAACCCATGCCTGGGTCTGGGTAATGCTGGATTTACCCATGGTTGGTGTGGTTTGGTCACGAGGGCGAAGCCCGAGTGGCCAAACAAAGCCAACCGTAGGTAAATCCAGCATTACCCACACCCAGAAGTGGGTTATTGCTATTATATAATGACATTATTTAAGAAAAAAAATAATTACTTTTATTAAATAATGGCATTGTATAATGCCTCCTTGCTGCCCTTCTGCAGCTGTCTGGTATTCTGCGGCAGTTCTGATGTACTGCTCATGCCTACACAGTACATCAGAGCTGTGGGCAAAAGCAACAGAGAAAGCAAGATCTCCGTTGCTTTTTAAAAACTGTTTCGCTATGTTAAATGAGTTTAACATAGCAAGACAGCTTTAAAAAAAGCAACAGAGAATATCCGTTGCTTTTTTAAAGCTGTCTGGCTATGTTAAACCCATTTAACATAGCGAGACAGTTTTGAAAAAAGCAACGGAGAAAGCAAGATCTCCGTTGCTTTTTAAAAACTGTTTCGCTATGTTAAATGGGTTTAATATAGCCAGACAGCTTTAAAAAAAGCAATGGAGAATCTCCGTTGCTTTTTAAAAGCTGTCTCCCTATGTTAAGCTCGTTTAACATAGCGAGACAGTATGAAGCAGTGGAGATCTTGCGTTCTCCGTTGCTGTAAAAAAAAGAGTTATAGTAATGGAAAAAGTCCGGGCGACCCGACCTTTTTCCATTACTATAACTCTGATTTATAACGTGCACGCTGACCAATCAGCATGCACGTTTTTGAATATTTAATGGGGGGTCGTTGTATAATGTAATGCAATGCACTTTATTAACAACACACACAGAGGAAAAAAATAAATAAATACTAATCCAAATAGATCAAATCCAAGCGCTTTTGTCTCCTATGTTACACCTTTAAATATTACACCTTACACTACATGAATTAGTTAGTAGAAACAGAAAATGATTGGTGTATTAGTCTGAAATTTAATTAAGGATGTTATAAATGTTTTCAGTTGTTAGGCATGCACTGTTCTTGAAAAAGTCACCTACATAGGAGACGAAAGCGCTTGGATTTGATCTATTTGGATTAGTATTTATTTATTTTTTTCCTGCGTGTGTGTTGTTAATAAAGTGCATTAAATTACATTATACACCTAGTGGATTGTGTTTTTACCACACTGAAGCCATTCTGGTTCATATGTTGTGAAAAATGTCATTAAAGAATTTCAGGATGTCATCTATTGGGAGAGTTTTTAGCAGGTTCCAGTTACAAAACTTTAATATTTTAATGATTGTATCTTTAGAAAATCTTGATAGACTTCCAACTAGTGAAAATGCATGGTTTTAGTGCTGTTATTGTTAAGCCTGCTAGTTATTCCACAAATCACCCATGTCATTATTTATAGGCTGCCATGCTTGCTAATGAGAGTAGCGCTCTTAGTTACCTTATACATACTTGTTTTCTTGTGATGGTTTGGTGTCTTTAATATAGTGTTAGATAAATAGCTTAGTTATGATTGTGTTTACCCATATTAACATTATCAAGCATTATCATGCAGGTATAGAGAGTTTTTATTAGTAAATTATTTATACATTCTATATTTCTTATATGTATATTTTAGAGCATTGTATTTATAACATTTTATATATTTTTTATACATTTTAAGTCTATATTTATATACATATACCTGGATATATGACTATGTTTACCACTTTAAGGTTTTAATTGTAGGTAATTATAGGTCAGGTGATGCATGAAGAGATATTTAATGGCAGTTTGCTTTTAAAATTTCATTAAGTCTGAAAAAGTATTCTGTGCAACGCAAAAGTGCTTACTGTTCTACTTTAAATAAAGAGTTTCATTGAGTATTTGAGCCAGTGGTGTGCCTTTCTGTTTATGCTTTTTATCTTTAGAAAATCTTGATAGACTTCCAACTAGTGAAAATGCATGGTTTTAGTGCTGTTATTGTTAATCCTGGTGGCCAAAGTGGGGTAATGGCCACTTAGTGACTGATAGAATACCAGTCTTAGACATTTTGTCTGTTTTTGTCTTGAAAATCCAGTTAAAAATGTTTGTCTGCTTACAGGGTTTGTTAGTCTGGTGGAGGTATTAATAAGTTGAAGGAAAACAATTGAAGACCTTCCACCAAAGGTTCACTGCCAAAAATGTCCAAATAAGCAAATTAGAAAAATATATAGCATGGGAGGAACCACCAGACTGAGTAAAACTAAACAGCATAAAAAACAAGTGCACCATGAGCGCTTTCGTGTCCAAGCCCTTCTTCAGATAACAGTTAACTGTGTTTTACTCGGTCTGGTGGTTCCTGCCTTGTTATATATTTTTCTAATTGGTATATTAATAAGTTAGGTAACCCAAACAGGTTAATGATGGTTGAGGAGAATGCCTAGTTAATGGTGGGCCAGTTGATATTGAAATTGCCTGGTATAAGTGGTTCATGATTAATTTGTAGGGCTACAAAATGCAGGATATCTTTGGGTAATGGTTTGTTGTTGTCTTGGGGTATGTATATTGCTACTAAGCCTGGCCTTATGTCAGAATTTAGTTTGAGGAAGGATAGTAATGTCTCCATTTCCAAACTGTGATATTTAGTTGAAGTATAGTGATAGCTCAAATGTTGTTGTGATATATGCTAGCAATACCATCAGATTCCAGGTCTTTCACTTTGCTGTGCAGATATTGTATCCACAAGGCAGGATTTCATCATCCTTGACTTCGGGTTTTAGCCAGGTTACAGTAAAGAAAAATATGTTGGAAGAGTGGAGGTCTGTATAAGAGATTATCATCAAATTTGTTGCTAAAGATTCTGACAGATTTGATTCCAGTGTTATAGCAGGTGTCTTGTCTAGGACATTATTGTTAGTTTTTTTTTAATAGTGACTAAGTTTAAAGGACTGGGATTGTGGTGCATATTTCCATATAGCTGGAGACCAGTATGACACTGAAGTATAGAAAATAATGGTTTGTTATTGATTTAATATTCTAGGTTGTGGTTACAGAGAGAGAGAGAGAGAGAGAGAGTTTTTCATAGGTTCATAGGTAGGTACTAGGCTATCGGCCCTGGGGCCTATATAAGCCTAGCCAAAAAGGTTTCCTGGCTTTCACCACCCAAGAAAATTATTTTCTTGTGCCCCCGTCAAGCAGTGCTGCAGAAGTGATCCCCAGGGTGAATTTTCTATTACCCATCCAGTTGTCAAGATTTTTCTTAAAGAGGGCCAATGAGGAGCTTTGCTTGACATGAATGGATAGTTTGTTCCAGAGTATGGGAAGTTTCTGGGACACGATATCCCTCCAGCATGTTCTGTTTATTGTGATGACAATAAAACACACATTTTCACAGTTGCCAGGACCGGGATTAGACCTTCTACCTAACTAGCTTGCTACACTATAGTATTACACAGTTATCAAAAGAGCCACAGAGGTTATATAAGAAAGTAATTGAAGTGCAACACACTGGATTCAAACCCAGGACTGTGGGTGGCAAAACATACTGCATACATGGCATTTAACAGGCTGAGCTACTGTGTCACTTTTATTGTGTAAATATACTGGTTTAAGGAAATGGATGTAGGTAGTATTGTCGAGGGATGTGGAAATATTATAGGAGCAGAAATGTGAGTTAATGAGATTAGGTGAGTTGGCTGGCTGCAGGTAAAAAGAATTATGATAGAATATAATATGTGCTAAACGAAGCAATATTAAAAATTTTTATAATGTAGAGGAGTATTACTGAGTAAGTATGGGGTGGATGTGGGTGAGGAAGAAAGGACTTGTGATTTTAAGGTATTAAGGTATTATTTCCTCAATAACCTAGTATAAGATAAGATGCAAGTGATACCTTTGTGCTCTATACTGCATACCTTTGCTAGGGATCAAGATAAGTTGCATATGATTCTAACTAAAAAATACACTGATTTCATACAAGGACACCAAGCACTGCATAAAAGCACTCAGTTTTTTGTTTAGCAGATTGTTTCATTAACACTTTCATTAATATTATATCTTCTTTACTGCAAAGAATTACACAATGAACTATAGACTGAGGTCCTTTTACATTGGACTTCAGTTTAACGTGGTTGCCCAAAGAATCTTCTTACTTCCTCCATTATTATCAATATTATTATTATTATTATTATTATTATTATTATTATTATTATTATTATTATTACTACTCTTACTAATTTAAAGTAGAAAGCATTATGGCAACCAATGCATTTTCAACTTTGATCATCACTATTTGTTGTACTGCTACATGAGGTGAGGTTTCAGGTTGGCAAATTTCCTTTAAAAAAAGCATAGTATTTTTTAAGTGAGGATGAGAAAAGAGTACACATTTTTCAATTAAGTATTAATGATGCAGGCCACTAATTGAGTAACTGACAATTTGCTGAGTTATACTGCATTATATTGTGTCCCTACCTGTCGACCGCTTGACTCAATACAGCTTGAAAAAGCCAACGAAATAATGGGAGGGACAAAGACCATAAAATAGGGGCAGATTTTAAATATTGCTCTTATAAACTTAGAGCATTGCTAGAACAACATGTTTTGCATTAGCATACATTTTGTGTAGGGTATGAAGTCTAAAATTCAAATGTTTGTCATTATTTAGTGACACCAGTCTTAAATGATTTACAAGAAAAACACAAATTTTATGAGGAGAAGGACAAAAATGTGAGGCAAAAATCTAGTAATTCAGCACAAATCTGGAGAGTTGCAAAGTATGATAGTGTCATACGGTAGTAAGAATGCTGAAATGGAAAGATAGGACAAAGGAGTGATCTAGGGCTCCATTTGTTTATAAGCTTGATCTTTCAGCAGACGGCGCAGTGTTGCAAGGTCCCTATTAAATTATCGAAAGTTTCAAAGTTCGAATGTCATATGGTCGACACCATATGATCGAACTTTGAAAAGTTCAAAGGTGAAAGGCAACAACTCCGTAAGTGCAGAATGGGAAAATGTCCCTTTTCTGCACTGAAGTGCGGTCTTGGAGTTGGTATATTTAAGTAGGGGGGTGTGGGGGTGCATGAGGGCTTGCCCCCTGCTCAGAGCGTTAAGGTAAGTGGTTTTTTTTTTTTTTTTTTTACATTTTTATTATATATTCGAAGATTCAAGTTTCGCTCATATGTTGTCAAATATATGAGGTTCGAAATTTTGAAGCTTTGAATATATAATATAGACCCATGGTGCAGCGGTAGCACTATCACCTCACAGCAAGAGGTTCTCTGGTTTGATTTTTGGCTGGAGTGCATTCTATGTGGAGTCTGCATGTCCTCCCTGCTTTCATGTGGGTTTTCCCCGGGTGCTCCAGTTTCCTTTCACATTACAAAGACATGTGTCTGGAGCATTTCTCCCTGGTCCTCTGCTGGAAATTGGCTTCTTTCCAAGTCAGACTTTCCCGGTAAACTGATGTTGAATAAAAAAACTTACAGGGTTTGTAGAGAAGTTTTTGGTCTTGTATGTCATTAGATGGATTCATGAATGCCTGCAACTGGATATATGGATGTTGAGTGAAGGGAAATAAGTTTCTAATGGGCATTCTGTGCCAAATGGCTTAATTCACTTGACCTTAGGGGTCTATATCAGAACATTAAAGTTTTAAGACTTCGAATGTTGTAATATCGACCCGTTTTAAGCAAACGATAAAAATAGCGAAGCTGCAGAATATCAAATTATTTCCTAGGGAAAGAATTCGGTTGGCCGGTTCTGTGGCTTCGCTATTTTCAGTGCTGTGGTGGAAATTTACGGGTCGGGTTCAGGTAAGTGTGCGATTTTGTGGTTGTTAGGATTAGGGCACAGGTTAGGTGAATTAGGGTTAGGGGCGGGTTAAGTGAGTTAGGGTTAGGGCATGGGTTAGTTGAGTGTGCGATAGTGACGGACCTTAGGGTTAGGGTTTGGGTTAAAGTAAGTAGATAGATAGTGTTTGTATAGTTTAGTGTAGTGTTAGTTGTAGAATTATCAGTGTATGGGTGTGTATTGATGTTTTTTAGGTATGCTTGTGTTGTGTGTATATGTTTCGGAATAGCAGATTTTTTCCCAAGGAAAACATTCGCTGTTCTGACTGTTTGATATTATGTGGTTTAGATATTTTAGGTTCGATGAAAAAGCATTCGCTATTTTCATCTTTCGATAACGTGATATAAATGCGACCTTAGTATGGTCTATTGTCTTTGATATATCTGCTAGTTTACACATGAACATACCAGTGATGTTGCTAAGAGAAAGCTGGTGATAAAATCTGTTTGGGGTTTCTTACAAGAACTTTTAACTGATTCCTTACATTTGCTATTCACTCTATATGTCACTTGATCACACATTTGTCTGTTGATCTGTCTGTCCTAAACTAACAGGCTGTCACTGTACAGCCATGTTATACCAAAGACTTTGAGTGGATTTGTCTGAGACAGCATCAGTTTCACTGTTTCTTTAAGTCTGATGCTAGAAAAGTATTGAACCTGCGAGAAGAAATGAGAGCACAGGATTCTTTATTTGTTTCCATTATAGATGTCGTTTCTTCATGGTTTAAGTAAAGGTATCATTTTATAAAACAGAGTGCATACTAGTTTACAAAAAAAATTGTGATGCATAATAAATTCCCAGCAAACTAGCAAGAGAATCATTTTAATAGTCCCTTTTAATGTGTACTGCTGCAACTCATTGAAATGAACAATTTCAATAACAGTTGCCTAGACAAGTCCACTGCTTCTATGTAACTGCACAGCAAACTGCCCTGATTCATTGACAGCAGCTATTAGTGTGTGATCTTCATTCTCAGAGAATTACATTGCACTAGGGCTGCATTATGTAGCATTCAGTCAGTGTCACAAGATGAAAACTACATTCCAACAGAGTGACTAGAAGATGTATGTAGACTGCATTAGAAGGTACAGTCATTAACTTGACTGTAACAAATGGTCAGTTGTATGTGACTCAGAGCTGTTGATATTGTGTCAGTTTTTTGCAGAATTATAAATAGTTCCTTTTGTTTCTTAGTACTTTTTTTTTAGAAAATACAAGATTCAGTGAAATGGGATGAATCACTCTAAAGTAAAAAAGGACCTGTGTGGACTTTTTTTTTACCTTTCTTAACATGGGATAGTTTACATGTATATTTTGAAGGACATGCTGCTGTGAAAGGGAAAAGTGACGAATGAAAAGCACTAGTGAGCTTGTGGTCTGTACACTTGTATAGAGTTTGTAAGATGAAAATCCACATCCAACAGATGCTTTTTGATTATTTTTTTCCTGAAACCAAAGAAGTATTGAGATGCAGCAGAAGCACTGACCATTCATACTTGTAGAATGTTTCCAGACATAGAGATTTGTGTCTTGTAGTCTGTACAACAATGCTATGTGACTGGGAAGACACGTGTATCATAGTTCTACAGCATGACTGCTACAGAAAGGTTCTTGTACATAATGGATAGTAAGCACACATCACTTAACTGATGCAAATCAAAATGAAAACTTATACATACCCTCATGCATACAGAAAAAAAAGTCTCATCATTTGCATAAAATACTTTATTTCACTGAAAGCCCATTTCATTGAAACTCAGTTGCCTGCGCAGAATTCATTGAACTCCAGGATCGCACTACAGTGGGGAAAAGACCATATATAACTTTCATCGAAATGAGTTTCAGTCAAATGAGTTTTCAGTGAAGTGAGCTTTCAGAGAATTGTGTGCAGGCAACTGAGTTTCAGTGAAATGAGCTTTCAATGAAATGAAGTAGACCCATATGTGTATATATATATATATATATATATATATATATATATATATATATGTGTGTGTGTGTATATGTAGATCCCATGTGTAAAAAATGGGAAAAGGGGTTGAAGATATATATATATATAGAGAGAGAGGGAGGGAGAGTTTTCTTGCTTTTGCTTTTGGCATTCCAACTCTTTTTTTTCTGTGTTGATATTTGATTCTGTGGACCTGCATAGTTCTTTATTTTAATACATGGCATTCACAGACTGTGTATATAATTTTGATATATATCTAGGCATGCATTCTCTATCTTCAATGAAACTCAGAGGGACAGAAAAACCATAAGTATTGATTTCTCTATTTCCTGTTTGTATTCTGTGAACGTGCAAAACATTCTTCAGTGCCTCCCAAGGCTGGCTGGTATTATTTCAGTATTGTGTTAGCATCAGGGTTTGGTGGAGACATCAAAGCACTGCTTCTCATTATACGTATGTGAATCAACATATACCTGTCCTCACAGATTTAGATAGCAGGGAAGCCCTGCCTTAGGTCATGTACATTATGTACATTGAGGCCCAGTTACAGCTGCCAGTGCCTCATTTTATTCTTGACCTATTAAACTATAAAAGCCGTCCTGCTTCAGCTGTCACTCAGATAGGCCAAAGATATCACTCCAGAGGCGATGCATCATTTTTCCCTGAGTTCCACATTGATTTAATCAAAACAGAGGTCATAATTTGTTATGTGGATATTAGAAAGCCTTTGATATGCCTCTTTTATCACCTAATTTCTCCACGAACTATAGTTGAAGAAAAAAGAACAAAACTGAAAAGAAGCAATGTTCGCAGTTGTCACTGTGTGTTGCTTAGAGCTGAAGAACATATGAGAGGATAACATTTGCATATTACTAGGAACAACACACAGATGTTATTACAGTTTTGGACTTTACTGCAACCGGAGACATCACCATGTATGTATAATGAAGATTCTCTTCCATCTGAGTTATTTTACTACTGAAACTGATATTGCCTATAGTTAATCTTTAATTGTTGCCCAAAGCACAAATAAAATAAATCAGGCTTGTGCAGATGGCAACACTGGGGAATATATTAAGTGTACCAATCATGCTTGGATTAGCAAAAAGAGCATGCGCGTGCACACACACACACACACACACACACACACACACACATTATCCTATTGTCCGAACACTGATACAAATACCTGTAAAAAAATCACCTTTGAATAAAACGTATTTATTAAACCTTCAAGAAATGACTGCATATCTTACATGTTGTTCTTTTTCACACTAGCTAGTCTCTAAGCTTTTCAGAGTGCCCTGAGCTTTATAGTATTACTTACTAAAATGGTCTTTAAGGCCTTTGTTTAAATAGAGATCTTTGTGATACACATGTATTGTATATGATGCCACAGGAAACCTATGTCTAGGGTGTTGTGTAGCATGTGGTCATTTTATGGGCAGTCTGTAATATTCAAGTATGGTTTGGGTATAAGAGGGCAAACACATTTCAGCAGTTTGCTTTTGAGAATGATAAAGTCCATATAAAGGACAGTCTGTATGCTAATTCATTATTTAACCTGAAGTTGCCTGTATTTAAATATCATAGACAAGTGGACAATGTAACTGAGGATGCAAATCTATGGACAGAATACTAAACCAAGCTTCCTGTGCTGTCTCTTACATTGCATGCTGCCATTCTGAACAACAACAGCCTGGTTCATAGACTGGTAACTGTGTACGATTTATAGTCGTTTATGTAATGTTAGCATAGCAAGTGTATGATTTCCCTGAATGCAGATTGCAACTAGGAAGTAGTACACTCCCTCCCTCAAAAAAGATAGGGACAGTGTCTTCAACGGAGATGAAACATTCGGCAATAAAAAATAAAGTGGTAAATGAAAATTAGGTAAACACATTTAAAACACTCAGGTTAGAAGGAATAGGCTTTCAAAACTAGAGAGTAGTAACAGTCAGTGCCATAGTTCTAGATTCAATGTTCTTAGTTTCAGTGCCAATAATTACAAATAATATCTGGAAATTCTGACATTGAAACCATGGAAGACATTGATCAGATTTTAACAGTGTCAGTGCATAATCCCTAGCAAGAATAAACAGGACACAAGTTGGAAAAACTAATGTTCTGCATGAGGAAAGGGATCAAGACCTCCTAAAGCTTTTTGTACATTCCTTTTCTTCTAATTATTTATTTGTTTAGTTAGCCAAATTAGATGGTTAGTTATTCATTTTTTAGGCTGGTAGGTTGACTGGCCTAAGGTTCTTTTTCAGCAATGACCCCTGCGTTGGAAGCAGAAGTAATTGTGCAGAGAAATATACAAAATTTATAATGCAGAATAATAGCATTAACTACGCTGTAGTAAATAAGTAAATGTAATTACAACTGCAGCAATAGCTATGCATACATGAGTATAATATATAAACATATGGGTACAGCATTTTATTCAAGTTGTTTCAACATTGATGATTAACATATTGTAGAATATCAGAACTATAATAGCTGGCTTACATGAGTACAACCTGTAGACTATCAGTAGATAACCTCTATGAGCGGGTGGTATAACTAAGACTAAGCAGGAAAATACTGTGTGCAGAGACAGCTAATAAATGTCTATAGATATTTGAATATCACATTTGGTTTTCTTATGCTTAGTATAACTGATAGCAAGAAAGGGATAAAACTATCAATTTTCTCAGAGCAAATACAGAGTACTTATTTGGTAAAGAGGTTGGTTAGGTCAGCTGTCACTGCCACAATTCAAATCTTGACTAAAAAAAAACTTTATTTCTAAAAGCATGGGCCATTGATTAAGTTCCCCTTTATCCTTCCTCATTAATTTCTTTTTCTGTCTCTCTTCCTGTCAGTTGTTCCTGCCAGCTTCATCTGTTACCCTGTCTTGTTACTATGCTGCATTATGTTTTGCCCATAAATACAGCACTACTTGTGATTGAGATCATACTAGTCATTAGTTTACTGTATTGTCCCCTTCTTCTATGGCTGTTTTTATCCCTTGTCTACTAGTGCAAATGAATCGTTAGATTTCAGCAAGTCATCTTGTTCGATGTAAGTTAACAAGCCTTTGTCAATGCTGAATGCTGCTTAGTATTGGAGTTAAAATTCAGTGTTTGTGTCTTTCGGCTTTTCTCGGTTAGGGGTCGCCACAGTGGAACTCCGGTCCGCTAATGATTGGTAGTGGATTTTTACGTACCGGGTTACCAGCCCTGATGCACAGCCTTCAACATAGTTAAATCAATGCTGTCTTTCCCCCAACACCTCCACAAAACACTTTCCAAAATATTTATAATTATGTTGCTGGAAGGATTCATGTTGCCTGTACTTGCTTATTACTTTTCACTATTGTACCACTCTGTGACTTCCTACAAATATGTATAATTAACTGATTAAGTTCAATATCAATATTCAGGTTGCAGTAAAACATTTTTATTATCTCCCATAAAATATTACTTTTATGCACTGTCACTGTGCTTATGCATAAGAAGCATAGCAGTCATACACACAAGTTAGATCAGCTCATAAGTATGAAAGCAAAGTTAAAACCAAAATATACAATTTCCAGAAAAATTAAACCACAGAGCAACAATATTACTGCATGGAATATGCTGCACTCATTAAAGCCCAGCTTTATAAAAGCAGAAATGTGATAAATTGGATCAACAGAGGAAAACATTTTATATGCCACTTTTAACATTGTATAATATAACAGTTTGACTGCACTGATAGATTACTGTATTCATTTCTAATTGCAGTCTCCCTCATAGTTTTGCATTTTGTTGACAACAGTTTGACCAAGATTCAGCTCCAATGTAAAACAGCATTCAGCACTGACAAATATTTGATGGATTTGCTTTTCTTCCAGTTATTGAAGCACACTTCTGAATTTCCAGATGTCACTTGGTCAGCAACAGTAAACCCTCAGATTCTATGGCTGTTCCTGGATTTGCAGAATACGTATGATTTTCCTAAAAATTTTCCTCCATCCCCCTTAAAATTTGTGATTTACTGACAAATACCTAAAGATTACAGTCAATAAGCATTTCAGACATTAGAGTTCCAGACATCTTGTTCTTCAGAAAATGTGTGCTGTAACACATTTTGTCATTCTGTTAGATTGAATGAATAGAAACAATGCTTTAGAAACCAGCTCTGATTTATCTGTTGACTCTTATTATTTTCAGCTTCTGCTCTTGCTCTTGTGCTATATTGTTAAGAACTATGCCTGAGAATTTATAAAATGTTACCCTCAAAAGGGACAGTGTGTGTGTGTGTGTGTGTGTGTGTGTGTGTGTGTGTGTGTGTGCGCGCGCGCGCATCTGAGCTTGTTTATATGCATGCATGTTTGTGTGTGTGTGTTTACCCAATTAAGATAGTGATGAGTAAGATAAGAGTAAATGCAAACAAGGTGAACAGCAGCAAACACCCCAACAAAAGAGGCAAGAAGTCTGTTGTAATAAAAAAAAAACTATGGGGGAAAACAGAATGAAATCAAGAAACAAGTTCTAGGGGGCATGGACAAGATGATGCCAAGGTAGCAGAACATTTCTTTACCTCTGCTATTTGAAAATAATTCTGACAGAAAATTTTAATATAAGAATATCCTAAATACTTTTTGTGGGAATACCTTCTCAACCCCATACTGGAGGATATTATCTGAAAACAATTAAATTTTTTGCATTTTTTCCTGTCATTATTTTATCATAAAGGTTCATAAGTGCAACTCTGAAATGAGCCATTTGAAAATCAACACACAAGACCTGTCAATAAAAATGAAATACCAACTATACTTAGAAATATGCAAACACTCTCAATAAAAATGGATAAAATGGCCAATAAACTGGATAATTTTAAATAAGAATGTACAAAACAATTAGAACAAATTCATGATGTAATAAAACAAAAGGTCCAGATTTTGGGAATGGAAGATGCCTTGAATGATATAGAAGGAAGAATGCCCAAAGGAGAACATTATATAGAATTTCTAGTAAAACAAAATACATCAATGTTAAATTAAATTGATGATTTAGAAAACAGATCAAAAAGAAATAAGATACGAATATATGGATTACCAGAAAAGACAGACAGTGATAACATGGTAAACTTCCTAACAACTTGGCTTCCAAAAATGCTGAATTTATCTCAATCATTATCATTCAGTATTTAAAGAGCTCATAGATCTCTAGTTATTCCTTCACTGGGAAAAAAATCTTCAGTATAATTATCAGATTTTTCTCTATTCAAGATAAGGAATTCTTATTAAATTAAAAACAAGTTGGACTAATTCTCTGATTAAAGTAAATAATAGTCTAATAAGGTTTGACAATGATTACTCTACATCAGTAATAAAAAAAATAAGGAATTCTTAACTTTTATGAAAGAGATGAAGAAAAAACAGACTAGTGAGAAGAAGAAAAAATTAAAAGACAAAGATGAAGAAAAAACAGACTAGTGAGAAGAAGAAAAAATTAAAAGACAAATTAATTCTTATTTAGCATATAACATATATTTTTCTATATAAACAGAATAGAATATATGCTGTTGTCTTAGACTATGGCTGTGCAATTAAACATTTATTTTCTGAACTTTTTGTCATACACATACACAGTTAAACATTCAAACCTTTAATGTATATGCATAACCAATGAGCAGGTCAAACAAACATGATCTCAGTTGCAATAAACACTCTGCACAGTAATGAATGTAAAAATATACATGTTGCCTCACCTTACCTGTAGCAAATAGTATAAATTAATGTTCACAAGACAGGTGAGCCAGCATTCTAATCTAGAACACTCCCAATTTTATTAATGCTTGTCCACTCAATTTAAAAAATAGAGAAAAATGTAAACATAATTATAAATAACATTAACCATGTGTAACACTGGCGTTCATATGATTTATATGTGTGATTGAGGGTATACTGACAATTATATTTCTGTGATTATAATTGTTTTTTGTGGCCTTGGATGGACATCATACTTCAATGATAATCGCACACATGAGTTTATGAATATAGGACCTTGTCAGGTCACACACATACATGGTTAACCCCCTCTCTCTGTCCTGGCTGTATATAATTAATAAGCATGTCTGACAAGCTCTTCTTCTGTGGCAAATGTCTGACAAGCTCTTCTTCTGTGGCAAGGATGAAATCACACCTATGTGGAAAAATATGTTTTGTCTTTTTTACATGGGTTCGAATCCCACATTGTACAAATTACTTTTATCAGTGTGTAAAGACACCAAAAAATGTGTCAGGTCATAAAAATTTATATCTGTAATACATGTCTATAAAGTTAAATCAATTAACAGTTACAGCAGCATCCAAACAAAAAACTAATGTCGTGTCACATTACCATTCCTAGTTCATAAACTGCTTTCCTCTGTGTTTTGTATTGTCTCTACTTAACACCATGCAAATGCAATTTGTATGGTTGTTCGGGTTTGCACATTAGCTGTAAAACATGATATCTCAAACTGGTGGGAAAACACTCTTAACTGTTACTGTTGGACCTATATGGACATAACAGCAGCCAGAATGGAAGGTGCCCAATTTAGGGCTCAAGGATGGGGTGTACAGAATTTTCATTGCACTCCTCATGAAGTGCCATAGCTATAGATTTCTGCAGAGGGACTTTACTGGTTCTCAATACAAATCTGAGGCTTGGAATAGTCTGGCCAAGGCTGTCTCTAGTGTGACTGGCATTTCACACACTGGAACAATGCAGGCACTACTATAATGACCTGAAAAGGCACAAGCAGGAGCAACTCAACCAGTGACTTGATGAGTTTAGGACTGGTGACATCCCACAGTTTTGTAAGTATACAGATAATAATAATGTTTAAAATTGGCTAGAAAGCTGGATATAGCTGAGACTGGTATGCATAATGTTCTTCTCTTTTTCTCCCCTTTTCTCTTACAGCCACCCAGGAGATAGCAGCGAACAGAGATGCCTATGATAAGCATTTGTAAAGACTAAGAGAAGCAAAGGATATGTATGCAGCACAAAATAATAAAATTATTTTAGCTAGAGTATTGTTCTCAAATACATTATTAACAAATTAAGTATGCATATCTTAACTGTAAAATCAAGCATGCTTTAGTCTATAGCTCAAGACAACTGTAGAAATCAATTGTAATAGTATATTCAGATGTTATGGGTTCAGATCCCATGGGCAATGAATATATAGTGCAACAATTTAAAAATATTACATAATAATTTCAACAAATTGGCATGCATGCCTTGCTGTTAACTTACCCTGTATTATCTGATCGAGCATATTTGCAGTATATGCATATTTTAAGGATTACTTAGAACAATCATCAGTCATAATTTGTAAGTGTTAAAAAGTATTGTTGATGTAAAAGTAAAATTATTTTATTTGTATGATAGTAATTTATTGCATGTCACATGACACTACTAATTATCTTTTTTTTTTCTCTTATCCCACCCATTATCTCTCTTTTTATTTTTATATGTGTGGTAGTAATGTTCTGATGTCATTATTTTCTGCCAATTTACAAAATAATTTACAGTACAGGGAGGTAGGCCAACCAGTGTTGCTTAGCCTGCCCCCTTCCAATAGTTCCTGCACTGATGCTCAACCCATCTGGGACCCAACATGGCAGTACTATCCCCACACTACCTGGGCCCTCCACATCAGTGATACCCTCCAGGAGTATCAGTGGCGGTGGTGATTTTGTCACCCACCAGGAAATGCCAGGCATGGTGCATGAGGTTGTCGAAAGCACTATTGGTGCATACCTCAGCTGGATGGGGAAGATGCTTGCTAGAATTCTGGGCAAACAAAAAACATCAAGAACTCCAACAGCAAGCTGAACAGGGGGATTGTGAGGACAGTTTTGAGTGTGAAGACTAGATTCTCACTGTCCCTCATTTGACTGGCATGGTTATCTGATGTCCCCTCACCATCCACAATCATGGTGTCCCCCAACCTGTGTCCCTCACCATCCCTGTCTCTTCTAATTTGACCTGTTTGTATGTATCTGCTTGCTCACCCATCCTACTTACATGACCCTGAAATACCTACATCCCTTACGCAACATTCCTCTCTTACTGAAATAAAAACTCAAAAACTGGCTCCTGTCCCAGAAACAAATTCGGCCCATACATAGTTCTCCACTTTGCACATGAGTCTTTTACCACACTTGATTTGGTCCAATTGGTTATACAACATAATTGCATTGTCATCTATCTTTGTTGAGGTGACAGTCCAAATTCAGCCAGTATTCTGTACATATTCATTTTACACTGTTTAAGAAGTGGATAGCTATGGTTCTTTCCAAATTGTAGATCAGAGTGTGTGATATACCGTTAAGAATCTTTCCAGTGAGTCAGCACATGTATATAAGTACTGAGCATGTGCAAGCAAGAGTGCCATTTTGAATGAGCAGTCAGTGTGTGAGCATGTAAGTCTGTAGTCAGTCATTTAGTTAGATAGCTCATTTAAGTTTAATGTTCCTGCCAGTGTACAAGAACAAAATGGACATCCACAACTGTAGGCAGTACAGAAGCATCAAATTCCTATCACATTACATGAAAATTCTGAAGAGGGTGACTGATAAATGGATATACAGAGTAGTAGAATGTAAGATGGGAGATGAGCAGTTTGGATTCAGATCAGGCTGCAGCATAATTGGCCCGATGTTTGCAGTGAGACAGATACTTGAGAAGAAGCTAGAGATGAGAAAGAAATCCAGAATTCCTAGTCTTGGAGAACACATATGACAAGATCCCAAGAAAGCTGATATGGGCAGTACTGCAGTGGTTTGAAGTCCCAGAAACATTGGTAGAATTAGTGCAGGCTATGTACCAGGACCCAATGGCTCAAGTACAAATAGTGTTCGGCCTCACAGAGGGGTTCCCAGTGGGAGTGGGTGTACACCAGGGTTCAGCTATGAGCCCACTGCTGTTCATACTGGTGATGGACTATGTTAGCAAATAGATCAAAGGGGACAGATCAACAAAGTTGCTGAATGCAGACGATGTGGCATTACAGGCAGACTCTGAGCAAGAACTTCAGCAAAGTGTAGGGG
This sequence comes from Protopterus annectens, assembly GCF_019279795.1. Lineage (NCBI taxonomy): Eukaryota > Metazoa > Chordata > Ceratodontiformes > Protopteridae > Protopterus > Protopterus annectens. The sequence goes on along the minus strand of NC_056746.1, from coordinate 1,453,228,652 downwards.
AATGGAATGCAAAACTGAAGGCACGTGGGATGAAACTAAGCACAGATAAGACAGTGGTAATGGCAGAAAACTTGGAAAATAAGAAACTGAGAATAGAGATAGAAGGGAAGATAGTTGAACAGGTAAACAGATTTAAGTATCTGGGAGTGGTGGTTGAGGACAAGGGAAGTCTGAATGAAGAGTCCAAAGCTAGAATGAGAGGGGCTGCAGCCAAGTGGCATAGAGTGTCAGGTGTAGTTTATGACAGAAGAATGCCAAAGAAGCCAAAAAGTAAAAGTAAACAAGACAGTGGTGTGACCAGTACTACTGTATGATACAGAAACCTGAGCAGTAAAGGCAGAACAGTTGAAGAATCTGGAGGTGATGGAAATTAAGTGCCTGAGAAGGGTGGTAGGATGCACACTGTGGGACAGATGAAATGGGGACATAAGAGCAGAAGCTAAAGTAGCTCCAATTGCAGAAAAGATCAAAGAGAACAGATTACAGTGGTTTGGAGATGTACAGAAAAGCAGAAGACAGTCTGGTGATGAAGATTTGGGACAGACAGGAAGAAGGTAAGAGGAAGCAAGAAAGTCTAGCAAAGAGGTGGATGGATTTTGTTAAAGAAGATCTGCGACAGTCAGGCATGAGTGTTGAAGAAGGCAGGAGTGTGGCACTGAATCAAGAGAGTTGATGACAGTTAACATGATACCCCGACCCCACGTAGAAAAAATGAGAAAAGGGGGTCTGATGATGATGATGATGATGTTCCTGCCATCCATTCTGATGTATTTCTATACAATAAACTACTTAAATGAACACTCAAGCCTCAACGTCTTCTTAATGCACATAAGAAGAGTGACATCGTATTAGAATGGGATCCAGAGTTATAGCCATGAGGCAACAACAACAGCATGCAGGAAAAGTAGAAAAAACAACACCGCAGGATTCATCAAACACGATTTATTGTAGTAAACCTCTTTCTCTCTGACGTCTCGGCCTTAGCCTTCCAGGAGTGTTATAGCCATGAGGCAACTGATTAAAGTTGGAGGAATAAAGAAGAGTGGATCATCCCTACTGCTCAAACAACTCACAAAACAGGTCAGAAACAAATTCCAGGTACTAAAACTTGCTCAAATGATTTATTTCTCTATAATTATAAAACAAAGCACTCAGAATGCCCCAAACAAATTTCTTATTAAACAAAATGTCTGAAACTGCAACATATTGATAAAAATATTTTAAATAATTATGAAAATGTTTGAAACAATATCTGAATCACATAAAATGTGCTACTTTTTCATATTAACTGAAGCTATTCAAAATATTCGAAGTGTGCAATGTGTTTGCAAGTATGTGCAGTATTACAGTGCAGTCATTTCACAAAGTAAAGTTGTTTCAAAGAATGTGTTGCAAAGTACAGTTATTTCAAAGCATATTTTGCAGGGTAGAGTATTTCAAAGAGTCAGTTGTCAATCTCCTCTCCAGTCCAGCTGGTGAATCTGGGAATCTTGAGGCAATGTTACAACTGCCTCATGTACACAGACAACCCTCTCCTCCTCCCAACAAATTCCAACACATGAGAGATGCAACCATATAGCCAAACTGGAGGCTAAGCTCTCTCAACTCAGTACTGGCGTAACCAGTCAGGAGGAGAAGGAAACCACACTCACTACAATTCCAGTCTCACATAGACCTACCACGACAGCAAACCAAACACATAAACACACAAAAACATACTTGGAGGCTCTAAATAAAAATCTGCCTAAGCAGCAGAGATCTCCAAAGTAGACACCCAAGCAACCGCTACCCCAAAACAAAACACGTGCAACACATAGCTCACAAAGCCAGTGTGCCGAACAGTCACAGCCCTTAAGGCTAAACAACACACCTGATACACTTGTAATAGGTGACTCTATCATCAGGCACACTGACGTCCCACTCACCAGGCTGAACAAGGAGAAGGTCACGGTGAGCTGCCTGTCGGGCGCTAGGATCCACCACATAACACAAGCACTCAGGTCACTCCAAGGCAAGTACAAATATGACTCAGTCATTGTCCATGCTGGTGTGAATGACCTGAGACGTACCTCCCTGGACTACATGAAAAGAGACATAGAGGAGCTCTCTGAGCATGTAGCCCAGGCCGGTATGACCCTGACCTTGAGTAGCATCTTACCCTCACCAAGAATGATGCCACAGTATGAAGACAAGATTATCAATTTCAACAATTAGCTTAAGTATTGGTGTCATTCAAAGGGGATCCAATGCCTGTCAGCCTGGGATGACATGCTCGACAAGCCACGATACTTCGCTAGGGATGGCTTGCACTTGTCACCCCTGGGCTTTCGGATATTGGCAAAGGATCTTGCTACCCCCATAGTGCCTTTTTTAGGCAAGGCTCAAAACACAAACCCACCTCCATAGGTATCACAAGTGATAAGAAACTAAGAGTAATGCTACTCAACGCCAGAAGTCTAAACCTCAAGATGCACGCACTTGAAACTCTCCTTAGCATGTAGAACATTGATATCTGTGTAGTAACAGAAACTTGGTTCAAGGCTCTCGAGAGCACCCCAGCACTACCAGGTTATACCTCATACCATGCTTTTTGGCCCCAAAACTTGGACCGAACCACAAAAGGAGGGAGAGTATCAATATTCATCAAAGATACCCACACCTCCAGGTTGGCGGCACAGCACGAAGCATCAGAGACTATCCATGTGCAACTAACAGTGGGTAAAACTGCCTTCCAGTTTATAGCCTGCTACAGACCACCCTCCCAAACCCAGGAACCCCACTCGGCCTTCCTGAGAACACTGGAAAATATGAAGGTCTCTCCAAATACCAATATATTGGGTGACTTCAACTACCCAACCATAGACTTGGAGCATTACTCTAGCTCCAACACCCTAGCCCAAAGATTCCTAGAATTTATAAACTCAAATGCTATGGAACAACTTGTTACCACTCCCACAAGAGGGGAAAACATACTGGACCTGATCATCACCAACATGGGGACTCTATGCTCCAGACCAAAAGTGTATCCCTCACTGGTAAGATCAGACCATAAACTAATCTCACTGGATATTCACATCCCGACCTCACCCCATGCCCAGAAAACCACAGTGAAAAACTTCTCTAAAGCAAATTTCATACTCCTCAAACCCAAGGTGGAATCCTTCAAAGCCCCCGGGCCTGTGGATAATACGGCCCAGACCACAAAATCCTTTATAAACGCATTCTATGAACACCTTCAGGAATGCATGGATCATGCAATCCCAAATAAAACCAAGACCCAATCCTCCAAAGGCAGATGTCCTGTCTGGTGGACCCCAGCCATAAACAAACTATACAACAGAAGGAGGAAGCTACTACATGATAGAGCAAAATCCCAAAAAGGGAAGGCATCTCTGATCAGTATTAGCAAAAAAAACTACGGGCACTCATAAAATCGTCTAAGGCCAGCTTAGAGAGAAACATTGCACAGGACACTAAGGATAATCACAAGGCTTTCTTTAGTTATGTTAGGAACCTGGGTGGGAATTCCCAGATATGCTCAGAATTAGTCCAAAATGACAAAAAATACACCGAACCCACAGACATTACCAACATCCCAGCTGACAGGTTCAGTGCAAACTTCTCCCCCTCTCCCCACCAAAAGGGCTAATATCTATCCCAGCAGAGTGCTGCCCCCCTGACATCTCAGATGCTCAGGTAAGAGCTGCCCTCTCTAAAGCAAGAAACACAGCATCAATGGGACCAGATGGTGTCCTGGGCTGCGTCCTACATGAACTCCAAGAAGAGCTAAACCCAAACCTAAAACTACTGTTCAATCTCAGCCTTACTACAGGATATGTACCCAAAGAGTGGCGTACAGCAACAGTGGTCCCTCTTCACAAAGGTGGTGCCTCAACAGATCCTGGAAACTATCGCCCCATAAGTCTCACTAGCTTGGTCTGCAAAGCTATGGAAAGGATCATCATGGACCTTATAAATAAAGATATTGGGGACCTGCAGACACTGGATCCTACCCAGTTCGACTTTGTTAAGGGCACATCCTGCCTTTTGAACCTGGTCGATTTCTTTGAAACAGTCACCAAGGCCATTGACAAGGAGAAGGTGGTCCACACAGCCTACCTGGACCTCGCAAAAGCCTTTGATACAATACCCCACTCGGGCATTTTAGATAAGTTCACCAGCTTAAATATAAACCCCTATGTCACTAGATGGGTTGCAAACTGGCTCAAGGACAGAACCCACCTGGTTAGAATAGCTGGAGCCATATCAGACTCCAAACCAGTTACAAGTGGCGTCCCACAAGGCTCAGTCCTGGGACCTCTCTTGTTCGGTATATATTTCTCGGAGGTACAGGCCAACATGGAAGGACTGTGGCTGACCAAGTTCGCAGATGACTGCAAACTGGGTGCCATAATAGACTCTCCAGCTGACACAAGCATCCTCCAAAAGGGCCTCATAGAAACAGACAACTGGTGCCAGAGCCATGGCCTCAAGCTAAATGCCAAAAAGTGTATAGTCATCCCCTTTAACAAAAACAAAGTGCCCACAAATTACCACATAGGTGGTAATCCATTAAGTACAGAAGAAGTAATTAGGGACCTGGGGACCCAAGTTGATAGCAATCTCTCATTTGACAACCACGTGGCAAAAGTGGTTAGAAAAACATTTTATATAGCCCACCTAATCATGAAGGGATTCACATCTAGATCAGGGGAGGTCATCGTGCCTCTTTACTCATCCCTCATCAGGCCCATAATTGAGTACAATGCCCCTTTTGAGATGTACCTTACCAGACACCTGCAGCAACTTTAAAGACCCCAAAAGTATCTCACCAAGAGGATCAAGGGGCTCAAACAGATGCCGTATGCTGCCCGGTTAAAGAAATTCCAGCTCTACTTAGTGGCATACCGCCTGCTCAGAGGCGATCTGTGCCTGACGTATAAAGCCATGTCCAGCCCAGAATTAATGGACATGCTGCACTTCAGAAAATCCAAATCCCATCGAGCTACGCGCTCGAGGGACTTGAACCTCAGCACTGAAATAAATAGGACATGTTGGAAGGACAGATTCATAACCCAGAGGCTCCATTCACTCTGGAATAAAATCCCAGTCCAGGTTAGGCAGAGTCCCTCATTGACTCTCTTCAAGAGGAATCTTGAGTGGATGGGAGATCGTAGGTTTACCCCGGGTATCACTTCTGTGTCACTGTTAGACAGAGGCACAGTATACTAACCTTGAAAAAGGGCATAGCAAAATTAATTTAATATGGGTAGCGAAAACCATACACACTCTGGCTAGGCTTATAAATGCCCTAGGGCAGATAGCCTAGTATGAACCTATGAACCTAAGTACCTGGTGTTTGTGCATGTGCATACATAATTACAAGGGCCATTTTGCATTGTGTTTTACTATAATATGTAAGCATGACAGAAGAGGTTTGTAAACTCACACCACTTGTGTTTGATAACAATATTGCAGAAAATTGGAGAGTATTTGAGCAGGAATCCAATATTTTCATACAGGCTGCTTTTTATGACAAAGAAGCACATACAAAAGCATTTATTCTACTTAATTTAGCTGGTTCAGAAGCCATTGAAAGAGAGCGTTCATTTGTGTTTGCACCTGCTGTGTTTGTAGGGGAGGGGGAAGACCACACTGGCTGAAACAATGGAAGACCTGAATGTGTAAAACATAAATTTAGGGAAATGTGTAACCCCCAAATGAGTATTACAATGATTAGGCACTTATTTTACACAAGGGATCAAAAGCCTGGTGAAACTTTTGCAGTATATATAACTGACTTGAGAAACAAGACTAAAATGTGCAGATTTGATGATCTGAGATATGAGTTGATAAAGGACAGGCTTGTGTGTGGTATTAATGACATAGTGAGAAAGAGTTTGCTATGAGATAGTGATTTAACTTTGAATAAGGCCATTGAGATTTGTCAGATATACAAGCTTACAGAAAAGCACACAAGTATGCTTACAAATAAGAATAACAGTGGAAGGCAAAGAGACAAAGCTCATGTTGATAGTATGCAGCATATGGTTAAAGGAAATAGGTCCAGGCACATGGCAACTACTGCAGGTCCTATAACGGTCCATGGGAGACCCTGAGTCTTTCCAGCAAATTCCAGGGCATGCTCAGTGAAGCATAAGGGTGAGTCAGCAAAGTCAAAACATGTGCCCCACCTATAGTCAACTGTCTTAATTGTGGTGGTAATCATGAACCCAGAAGAGAAAAGTGATTAGCTTTTGGTCAGCAGCATCATTCTTGCAATAAGTGGAATAATTTCAAAAGGTTTTGTAAAATCAAGTAAGGTACATTATTTTATTAAAGGAGAGCATTCCAAGAGCCAAGTTGATCAATTAGAAAGCCACAACCCTGTTTTTTATGTTGATGGTGTGTCTGTTCTTGTTGAAACAGTTAATGCAGTCGATTTGTGGGCAAAGAATGAAATATTTTATGCTGTTTGGATTAATGAGAGTCCCCTAAAGTTCAAAGTAGACACTGGCTCAAACTAAGATGTTATGTCACCAGAAACATTTGCTAGAGTAAAAGATGCAGAACAACTTCATTTAACAACGTTTGCAAAGTTTGTTGCTTAAGGTGGTGAAGAGATTCACACCAAAGGCTCAGTTGTGCTTTCATATTATTCTGCTGGGAACAGCTATGACTTGCAATTTTTTATAGTCAAGAGACACGTACAGTCATTATTAGGCCTCAGCGACAGTTTGAAAATGGGACTGCTTTCACTTAATAAAGAAGTTCACCATGACAACAGCTCAGATTTCACCCAAATTATTTTTCTGAGTATGCTGATATTTTTGCAAACTAGGCAAACTACCAGTTGTGTACTCTATGAAGTTAGACCCAGAAGTCAGCCCAGTTATTAGACTAGCATAAAAGTTCCAGTAGCTGTGCAGAGCAGAGTCAAAGCTGAGCTAGACAAAATGGTGCAGCTAGGAGTAATTTGTCCAGGAGAAGAACCTACTAAATGGGTACCCTGCATGTTAGTAGTTCATAAGTAAAGCTCAGATGATATCAGAATATGCATTATTTATTTATTTATTTGACATTTATTGACTGTAATAGTCCACCTAGGCTAATGCCCTTTTTCAGCGGAGGCCTGGGAGAAAAGCTCCACAGTACAATTAAGCAAAGATTACAGAAATTGACTTAATATACAATAACAATGCAATAAGTATTACAGAACTGTAGTAGAGGACAAAAAAATATACAATAGACTAAATGAGCAGCTGTTGTTTTAGGTACAAGTTAAAAATCAGTAAGAAATACATTTAGTATAAGATATTTATCTTGAGGCAAGTAGCGACAATAAGATAGCAAAAAGAAAATACCATAAAGATAGTCCTCCATGGAGAATTGTGCTTTTCAAATGCTTATGTTTTTCAGCAACAGTGTGTGAGAGTGTTAATTATGCAGCAGTTGCAGGTGGGATCTAGGCATCACGTTACCAGAATTTAGGAAGTAGAGAATGATTAGAAGTAGGTGACTGTTAATTTGTTAGATGGTTAGTGTTAGAGAGATAAAGAGGGGAATGGAGGAACAGGAAAGAAGAGTAAGGAGAGGAAAGAAAGTAATATGGGAGAGAGGGTGGGGTGGTTGCAGAGACAAACCCAGGTGCTGTTTAGGTAATTTTTAAGAGTTTTGTTGAATTCATGGACATGAGAAATGTTTCTGAGGGGCAGAGGGAGCTTGTTCCATGATGGAGTGGGAAGGTAGCTATAGAGATTCTTTCCAATAGATTTTCTAGGCTTGAGAATTTGTAAGAGACATTGATCAGGGCTTCTGAAGGATTGAGGGGGGTTATGGAGGGAGACAAGAATGGACAGGTTAGGGCAGAAGAAGGGCTTGTTCAGGATAGAATAGATGATGAGAAGTTATAGAAATAAGAGTTAATTGGGAAACTCAAGTTGAAAGTGTTGAGAGTATGACAATGGTGTGATTTTAAGGGCAGATTAGCTGCAAACCTTGCTCCTTTGTTGTAGGTAGTTTTGAGTTTTGAGAGTAGAGATGACTATAGGTTAGTTAAGATTTGTGAGCCTTTGAACAGGTGAAGAAAAAGGTAATCTTAGGCTAGTGAAATTCTGGAGTTGGGTGTGAGGAATATTTTATATCTGTACAGAAGACCAAGCTTTTGGTGGGTTTTCTTGATACAGTGATGCATATGAAAGTCAGATTTAAGTTGGTCATCAATGATTGCTCCAAGGAGCTTGGTGTGGGTATCAGTTGTTATATTGGTATTGTTAAGGGAAGAGATAGTGAAGGAAGATTTAATATTATAGAGAGATTTAAGGAGGAAGAGAAGACATTTAGTCTTTTTAGAGTTAAGTATGAGTTGGTTGTTAGAAAGCCATTTTTCAGTGAGGTTAAAAGGTGTTTGTGTCAGGATGAGTAGGTCAGAGGGGCTGTCAGCAGTGGAGATGATTGAGGAGTCGTATGTGTACTGCATGAGGGATGACTGAGGACTGGAAGAGTGAAGTTATTTATCTGTGAGGTAGCTGTTAAACCAGGAGATAGTTGGTGGGAAGAGAGTAAGTTGAGACCGTTTGGAAAGGAGGATGGAGTGAGAGACAGTATCAAAAGCTTTCCACAGATCTAAGAAGAGGCAGAACACTAGTTTATTATTGTCTCTGGCAGGGGTGATGGAGTTTGTAACAGAAATTGGTGCAGTAGAGGTGGTGGGGACGGACGCCATGCTGGGTAGGGGTGATCACGTTTTCTTGAGTGAGATAGGCCATGATTTGTTTATGAATACAGTGTTCAAGGATTTTAGAGAGGGGAGAGAGTATGGCAGTGGGTTGATACTTAGAGAGCTCTACTGAATTTTTACCTTTGTGTACTGGTATGATATGGAATTTTTTCCAAAGAGATGGGACGGCATATTCTGTGATTGAGCGTTTTTTGAGGATGGAGATTGGGTATGCAATGGAGTTAGTAGCTGCCTTTATGAAGAGAGGTGGTAAGTTATCACCTGAGGGGGAGCATGGTTTGAGTTTGAGAAGTAGCCTTTTGATATAACTGGTTGGGATGGGTTTTAATGAGAATGGGCTGTTTTGTATAAGGGGGTGGTGAGGGGTTGGTAGGGTTAGCAGTTTGCACAAGTCTGCTGATGGTATCAATAAAGTATAAACTGAAGATGGATGCAGTTTCCTGGGGTGTGTTATTAGGGCATAGGTTGGGAGATGAAGGATTGCTGGGCTGGATAATTTGGTTAATACTATTCCAGAATTTTGGGGGTTTTTTTTGGGTTTATTGATCCAGGAGATCTGAAAAAAAAAACATTAAAAAGGTCTCATCATCCAATGTGCTCAGTTGAAGAGGTTACTGCCCTCATGCCAAATGCCACTGTTTTTCTACCATAGATGCAAAGTGTTCATTTTGGCAAATTTTGCTTGGCTGAAAATCTTTGTTATTAACCACATTTGGTATGCCATTTGGGAGATTCAGATTTCTGATAATGCTATTTGGAATAAATTCTGCCAGTGAAGTCTTTCAGCGTGCAATGGAACAGACTTTTTCTGGCTATCCCTGTGCTATTTTAGTAGATGATATTCTAGTAGGAGGCAATGGTGAAGTCAAACATGACAGAAACCTCAAGAAATTTCTGGAAAGAGCACGTAAAGTGAATCTTAAGCTGAATCCTCAGAAGTGCAAATTCAGGCTATGAGAAGTTACTTATGCTGGTCACTTGTTCAGGTTTACGACCAGATCCTTCAAAGTAAACAGGAATTCTTGAGATGCCAGCTCCAGACAATGTCCAAGCCTTACAATGTTTTCTTGGGATGGTCAACTATCAGATTTAAGCCAACTTTCAGCACAGCTCAGAGAGCTGATGCACAAATATGCTCAGAGCAGCACCAAAGAGTGTCTGATGTCGTGAAGCAGAAAGTTGCTAATCCACCAACTCTCAGATGCTATGATGTTCACAAACTGGTTACTCTTTCCTGTGATGCTTCTTAGTTTTGTCTAGGTGCAGTCATTTTTCAAGAGGGTAGACCAGTAGCCTATGCAGTGAGAACCTTTACCCAGACTGAGATGCAATATGCCCAGATTGCGAATGAGCTTTTGGCAATTGTGTTTGCATATTTGAAGTTCCATGATTATATTTATGGTCGACCAATCCACATCGAAACTGAACACCAATCTCTAGTCACTATTTTGAGAAAGTCTATGCATACAGCTCTAGCTAGATTGCAACATACGATACTCAAATTGTAACAGTACAATTTCAATCTTGTCTACATAAAAGGCAAACTTCTTTATCTTGCTGATACTTTATCCAGATTGCCCAGAAAAAACACAGAATGGCATAACAATAAGCAACTTGACTTTGAGGTCATGGAAGTGAGCAATTTTTCTTCCACATGTCTTGATGAGCGAGCTCATACAGCTTCAGATCCAATTTTCCAGCAGCTCAACCACTTTATCAGTCGAGGATGTCCGTCCAAGCAATCTTGTTTACCAGTAGAAGCACAACCATATTTTCCGTACAGAGATGAGATTTTGTCAGACAATGGTATTATCATGAAAGGTCCTAAGGTGATTGTTCAGCAATCCTTGCAATAATAGTATATCAAGATCTTGCATTGTGGCCACCTAAGAACTGATTCTAGCAAAAGAATGGCAAAAGGTCTAGTATTTTGGCCTTCTATGTTAAGAGATATCCAGAAAGTACTTTCATCTTGTTTATTATGTAATAGTACAAAGCCACTTCAACAGAAATAACCACTTTAGTAAAGCCAGATTCCTGAACTATCTTGGTTGACAGTAACCACAGATATCTTTGAGTGGAATAGCCAGCATTACATGGTTTAGTAGACTATTATTCAAATTGGTTTGTGATTGACCTACTTCCCAACCTAACTTCCAGTACTGTCATTACTAAGTTGAAGCAACATTTTTCCGTCCATGGTAATTTGCACAGGGCTATTTCTGACAATGATGCACAGTTTACTAGTCAGCAATTCAAGAAATTTGCAAAAGAGTGGGATTTTGTTCATATCATAAGTAGTCCTGAATACCCTCAGTCAAATGGCTTGGCTGAACGTGCAGTTCCAAGAGCAAAACAGCTGTTAGAGAAATCCAGATGTGAAAATACTGATGTTTTTCTAAACTTGTTAATTCTCAGAAACATTCCTCGTGATAAGCATCTTGGTTCACCTGCCCAGAGACTTATGTCGAGACAAACCAGAACCACATTACCAATCAGCAGTAATTTATTGGTTCCAAGTGCTAAGCAGAACAAAGCAGTAAAATCTCAACTGTTGAAGAAGCATTTATCCCAGAAGTCATACTATGATAATACCAGCAAACTGTTCAGTTCATTGAAAAAAAGGGGAGATAGTGAAGATGCAGACGTCAAAAGGATTTGATCACATCGGATTTGTGAAAGGTTTGTGTCAAGAGCCGAGATCGTACATTGTTGAATCAAAAGGAATGGAATTCACATGAAATCAGAAGCATTTCTTACCAGAGTCCAAACCAATGTTGCTGCATCTTGCCTGTGACAAAGACTCTAGTTCTCAGAGTGATTTGTCCAATGTTCCAGAGGACATTCCATCAGCAATCCCCATTTCTGAGAAAATCCCTGAGACTCTTCAAGTAGAACATTCCTCAGTGACTGCCCTGTTGCTAAACCCAGTCATAGCTATTATGTCATGAGATCAGGTTGCATCTCAAAACCTTCTTCCAAGATACACAGCACCTGGTCATTGACATTGTTTTTCTTTATTAGTGTTTGTATAATTGCATGCCTATTGAAATGTTATTGTTTAAATGAGGCAGCTCAGTAAAGAGAGAGGATGTAGATCAGAGTGTGTGATATACCTTTAAGAAGCTTTCCAGTGAGTCAGCGCATGCATATAAGTACTGAGCACATGCAAGCAAGAGTGCCATTTTGAGTGAGCACCCAGAGTGTAAGCAAGCAAGTATGTAGTCAGTCAATTAGTTAGATAGTTTAAGTATAGTATTCCTGCCATCCATCCTGATGTATTTGTATACAATAAACTACTTATATGAACACCCAAGCCTCAACTTCTTCTTAATGCACATATGACGAGTGACACTAAATTCCTCCTGTACATTCCTATATTGTTTCCCCCCTGTTTGCCCCCCCATTTTATCACTTTCCTATCTACCCCATTTTCATACCTTTAATCTGGTCAAAAAATAAAACCACATGCCACATATATAAGTAAAAAATCCCCAATGAAATCATTCACTTTTTGTCCTCTGTGTTTACACAGCATTTGCCATTGTGCACAATGCCTACCAATATTGAATGGCTATTCACGCCCTTTGCCATGGTGCATTTAACTCCATGCAATGCTGCTTAAACTTGCTGCGCTAAGGAAATGCACAGTTAAAGCATAACAAAGGAACTCATATTAAAAATTTTATATAAAATATTAATTTAGACTGATGACTCTATAAATATGTAATTCTGTATGTTTTCTGTTGACATAAATCACTTGCGTACTGTTTGTTTTTATACAGTACTTCACTGTAGTCATTGCCTCTCACATTTCCTATAATTATCACATGTAATTATTTAATGACATCAGGAATACATATGTAAAAATATTAGATATAAATGGATTTGAACCCTGTATCATCTGTGCTCACAATAAGAGCTCAGGGCTCTCACACCTGCTGCCACAGAGTTAACTAGGCATCAGGTGTGTTTCTTCCACTCAGTGCTGTCCAGCTGACTGCTGTGTCTTTCTGCTTAGCATGCTTGCATAGAGGAATGCAAAACAATTTAACTCATACTTTTCTGAATGAAACAGAGACCCATGTTTTTTCATTGATTAACTACATACAAATGGGAGAAAGCAGCATAAATATTTTTAATGTTAAACAATGTATGACACAACACATCCAATATGAAGTAGTTATGAACACCATAGTATCTCTTAGCTGTGTCCACCATAGCCAGTATAGATAAGTACTTCTCAAGTTCAATAGAGTCCTAAAATGTGTATGTCACATGCACAGACACTTATCCATCGATTGCGCAAACCAGCTGCTCAGCAGTGCTCTATGGAAAGTGATTATTAGCATGTATTACTTATGTTCACTGTCTAGTCTTCATCCCATTAAAGTCCATAAAATACACAACTGAAAGTGTTTCAAACCTCTTTTCTCCACTGTAGTGCGATCTCAAAGTTGGTATATATAGTAAGGAGGGTGTGGGGGAAAACCCCCTCCTTGATGGATTTGAAACACTTCCATGTGTGAGATGGGGGAAGTGTTGGACAAGTAGTTACTTACTGTGTTGATGAAATGAAAGTTTGGTGAGTGAACTTTCAATGCTTATTGCTCAATGTTCAGCCGTTCTATGGTTAGCCCATTCAATGGCCAAACATAGACTCCCTCCCAACATCTTCTCTTAAACATTCATTGATTATGTCATCCACTATAAGCTGTTCAGCAGCATTGTAAAGTTAGACTTGTGCCATGGTGCTTGCGTTAAGTACTGAGTTCTCTAGTTGGCGTATTTAGGTAGGGGATCTAATCTCACTATAATCAAATGGTATGTGTGTCTCTTTGTGTTCACTTGGTTGATGTTCAAGAGATCATTTTAGACCAGAATGTGAAACACTCCTATTACCATTGTCTTCTCAGAAGATACTGCTGATTTTATCAGCTGTAATGTGTTGTCTGACAGTATAGAAGCCAGACTTGTACTGTGGTGTTTGCATCAAGTGCAGTGCTCTGTAGTGAGTCAGGTAGGAGTCCTACTCTCACTGTAGTCAACTGGTGTGTGTGTGATTTTGTGTGTGTGTGTGTGTGTGTGTGTGTGTGTGTGTGTGTGTGTGTGTGTGTGTGTGTGTGTGTGTGTGCGTGCATTCAGCAATCAGTATGTGACAACGTTAAAATGACATGCTTCTACAGCTATGTCAGACAGTCATCTGGACATCTTCTTATATCATACACAGATGATGTCATCCTGTATAACATGCACTTTGACAGTGTTCAACAAATACCTGCATTGTGGCAGTGATATTAACTACTGTGTTTTTAAGCTACTTTAACTAGATATATATAGGGGTTCTAATCAGACACCAGACAACTTGAATGTGTATACTTTCACATATTACTTTTCAGACATTATACACAGAGATGTGACTCCACATCCATGTCAGACACTCCTCCCAACATGGTCTTCTCAGCATACATTGACGCTATCATACTCCATAAAGTGTCACATGACAGTGTTAAAGTCAAACATTTGTGGTGGTGCTAGTGTTACATTGTATGAAAGTCATCTTCAATCCCTATGCAGGTGTAATGTTCAAATCAGACCCAGTCTACTGCTGTGTTAGTGGTTGGTGGTAGATTACGGTCATTGTATGATCTTGTGAATCGCTATTCATTTCACTACCACTTAGGAGAACCTTTAATATAGCACCATGCATCCACCATCTTCTTTTTTCATCTGGTTACATGATATCCTTCCTGCAAAGGAGTGGTGGATGTCCTCATTTCAAATATGCATGCACACATCATAAAGCAAAGTCATTGCATGAGCCTCTGCAAGCTATCTCCAGACCACTGCATGTGTGATTCATAATTCTGTCATGGTGTGGTGCACATGTCACATATGGACAGTGGCATCATGTACTGAATTCAAAACAATACACACATACACACATAGCCTTTCTATCCTCAATCATATAGATATATGTAGTTTGTTTTAAATAGTAAAATAATGACTAAGAATTTATCTGCTGTTGTCCATTAACTTATTAATATCCTATGACCCTACGAGCATTTCACATGTCAGTGTTGCTATCATCGACATGTACTGTGTTGAGGTGTGGATGTGCAGTAGGCCTACAACATGGTATTACAATCTATGATGTGAGTCAAGTTATTGATGGCTGCTGCTGACATTGGATTACTTGTTCCTTCCATAACAGCTGTAGTAATACGTCTCCTGATAACTGTTGACCTGAGATGATAATATGTATATTGTTGCTTAGTAAGGCATGTGTTTTTGTAGTGGAGCAGATCAACATTCTACACAGTTCTCATTCAACCATCACAGTGTCAGTTGCAGTATGGCACATGTGTGCATGTGTATACCCAAAAAAAAAAAAAAAAAAAACTTTTGACTGTGGAAATGCCCAAAAGTAACCATTATTTCAACAAAGTAAAATGCAGCAAAGCTTTCATGTTCCAAAAAACATTCATCAGTGCTTCAAAGTGCCTTAGTAGCTCTCCGCTCCCAATTTTTTAAACTTGATACAGTCATGTGACATAGCCCAAGTCTGATTTAAAGCAGCAGTATGATAATTCAACATGTTAAAACCTTAAAATAATTATGAAAATAAATAAATTGAACCATAGTATGATATGAAAAATATTTATAACTACATAGACAAATCACTAAAAACATAGGAATATATATAAAAATGTATTAAAAATACTGAAAATCTTATAAAATATTACGTCATTGTAAGCTCATCTGTTTTTTTTTCTTAATACAGGTTTGATACTAGCATGGGCATTCAAACCTGGATCTATGTCAGCTTATAACCATAAAATCCAATTTAGCTGACATATATCTAACTAATTATTTATGTCTCCACCTACCAAATTTTTATATAGAATTTGAATGACCCTAAAGCCAAATTCATGGTCAGCCCCTTTATCCATCAAATGCTTTTCCAAAGCATTAGTAGAAACTTTTCTACGTACTTCAGAGTGATGCTCTGTATTCTGGTCTTTCAATTAAGACTACACTTCCTGACATAGAAGGGGGTACATCTCATACAGTAGCAAGATATACAACATTAATTGTATTACATGTTGCAGAGCAGGAAAAATTGTACTTCTTTCTTTTTTTTTTTGGGATGAACAAAGAAAATCTCACTTATTATGTACTTACAGTTAACACAGTTAAGACATGGATAAGTCCTCAACTTATTGTATCTTAAAACTTTTGTATTTAAAGTTGAGTCTTTATAACAGGTATGTCTTTTCAGATTTGGACAATTCCTATAACTAATGGATGTTTTTTCACGCACTATCTCCCTTAGCTCTGGCATACTTTCAAATACCCTCCAATTCTTAGTGATTATCTCTTTCACATTCTCCACATTACTTGCATATGTTGTCACATACCATAATGGTTGGACTTCATTACATTTAGTGGAAATTTCAGGGTCTGAATGCCATGGTGCAAAATAGGACCTTGCAGATTTATGCCTACCACACATTACCTGTACCTTTATTTCTTCCAGTAATTCCCTTTTATAACCCCTATCCTCAAACTCATTTAACATTTCATTCATTTGCTCTTCACATTTAATATCATTGGTGTTCAACCTGCTAAGACATAATAACTCGCTCTTAACAATGCCTTTAAAATGTGGGGTGCATGCATGCGCTTTTATGAGTATATCTTTTTTTTTTTTGTATATTCATGTATGAATATCATTATTCTTTTTACTAATTTGTACATCCAGAAAGCAGCACTCCATATCAGATGAATTAGATTTAAACGTGAGGAAGTTAGTAGTTCCATGCAAGTATTCAGTAAACTCATCTAATTCTAGCTGACCACCTTCCCACAAGTGGAAGATGTCATCAACAAACTGTTTATAAAACAAAACTTTAGATCTATATTTATCAGGACCCCTATATACATATACTTTTTTCTATTAATTCAAGGTAATATTATCATATGTGTTGGCAATGGGAGTGCCCATTGTCACACCTGACCTTTAATGAAAAACTCATTCCTCAAACATAAAAATATTATTTTCAAGGATAATTTCCAGTAACTTAAAGACTGGTTCAGTTTCTCTGCCACCCATATCTGTATTATTACACAAAAAAATGTGTATCAAGTCTATTCCAATTTTGTTGGTAATTATGGTAAAGAGTGAATTAATGTCCAAACACACAAACAAAAAAAATTAGTTCTTCTTTGATTTGCATGAGTATACCCATCATCAGTTAACATTGTGTAACATACATCAATATAAATTCATACTAATTACATGGACACATTAACCTTCTTTCATCTACATGTTGTAACACATGCAAAAATATCACGTTTTGATTCAATTGCAACCTTGTGGAATTCATTGTATGTGCAATTGTGTTGATATTCCCAAGGATTACTGAGGTGGTCACCAGCACCATTGTGTGACTATCAGCATTTGTGTCAGTAAACATTCTGCATTAACCACAACCAACTCATTTGTAATGTGTCCTTATATGGTATCAGGGCACTCAAATACAGCTTTCCAATGAAAGACATATGTTGTACAATTGATGTAATTATGTGACACTGATAGACTTGTATGGTTGTGTGAACAATACCACTGTGTGGTCTGTAATGCATAACCAAGGGTGTATTTGGAGGTGTTGTCACAAATCATTTATTAAGTAACTGTGAAATGTTAAGGAGAATACACAACTAAATGCAGAGCTGTTTGCGGATGCCACCAGCTATACTCAACCATATAAAATAGACAATCTGCTAGCTGGCAGTTTGTCCCACACTTCACCAACTGTTGCCACTCACCATCAGCCAAAGTATACATGCAAACATTACTCAGTTTATCTACTCAGGAGAACAGCTCATCTGTGCACTCTCTCTGGCTAATAACACAGAATCAATGGACCCTGACAACACCACAGGTTGCCTATAGCATGACTTAAGACCTGACCTAGCAGACACAGTTTTATTCTTACTTAAACACAGCCTCCAGACAGCTTATGTTCTTTAGAAGGGTGAACAGCAGCAGTCATTCATCTGAACGGGGGGGGGGGGTATCACATGATGCATGGACTTATTGACCCATAATCCTAACTCTTCTCATTTGTGAGGCAGACCTACAAGTCATCATGGACCTTATCAAAAAAGACACAGGTAATCTCCTGACTGTGTACCAAATCCATGTTTGATTTGTTAAGACTATATCATGTCTGTTAAATATGTTTGATGTCTTCAAGAAGGTCTCTAGGGGCACTCATGAGGGAAACACTATCATCCTGCATAACTTGACCTGGACAAGGCATTTGGCACAAATCCACACCCTGGTATTACAGACAAACTGTCTCAAGTTGGCATAAACTCCTACATCACCAAGTAGATAGAGAAATGGATCACATGCAGGACACATTATGTCAAAGTGTCACCTCTACCTAGACTCCAGACACCAGGTTCATATCTCAGGATTCTGTACTAGGCCCTTTTCTGTTCATTATTTAAGTCTCAGACACCAAGACAGACATAAACATCCTGTGTCTAACCAGCTTTGTGGACAACTGTAAATTGTGGACAATCATTGAATCTAAGATTTATGCTGGTATAATATTGACAGTATTAACAAACACAAATGATTGTTGCCAGAGCCATGGAGACACAGTAGATGAACACAAATTCAGGGTGGGATTATTTAATTTATGAAAGAAAATGCATGAGCTAATTACAATACAGACACCACACCCCTATAAGCAGACAAAGTGATATGAGACCTGTGTACTCAGGTAGATTGTATGTGGAGTTTCCAACAGCATGTGCCCACAGTGATGACTAATCCCTTGTATGTAGTACAACTCCTGAGTGTTTGCATGACATCCACATCAAAGGGCATCATAGTCCCATTGTTCCCAGCCCTCATCACACCAATAATTGAGTACAATGCATTATTTTGTATGTACCTCCCAACACATTTTCCAGGAATGTGTTACTCAAGTATGTCACTTTTGCCACAGTGAGCTCCTACACAACTTATCGGCCATATCTTAATTTTTTTATGTATAACCATTAGTAGTTGACAGTACAGAACCCCAATCAAGGTGTTATACAAGATGCATTTGTGCTATATGTTCCTGTTATGCACACAATAAATACATAGCTGATTGACAACATTGATCGTATGTGGTACACCTGTGAAAGTGTGGGTTGTGGAATATATATGGCATGCAAACCAGTCAGCTAGCCAGGATTGCTCATGATTTCAACTACAGGTGTAACAGTGTCCCTCTTAACACCTCCAAAAGATGTCAATTTTTGAGGGAGGTGTACTTGATTCCTGTCATTGATTACTGACAAAATATGGCAGTTGTACAAGTGTGCTCTTGCAGAACCATGTATAATAACTCACAATCACATATGTTATATCAATGACCCAGAGTAATTGTGGTATTACTCTGATATTGTCCTTGATTGTGCATGTTTCTGTCCACTGTTGTCCATGAGCCTGTTGCTCTGTATCCCGCTTGGTTGAGACCTATGCTGACATTGCATTCATATTCCTGCAACTCATTTTGCACAGCTTCATAATATGCACATACAATGTATTGTATATACTCTCCTTGATAAATGTCCTCTACAGTGATCATGTCAGGATGCTTATATCACGAAAAATCTTCTCCATTGATATGTCACAATCAGATAATATACATTAACTGTGCGATGATATGACTATACCAACACACAGGCGGTGTAAACAGCAGTATGTACTGTATCATGTAGAGATGTGATTACTGTTCATGCTACAACTATCTTATCTTTGTGGTGTCTGGCTATTGATATGCCCACATCTGCTGTACATTACTATGTTTTACCTATCCTCTTCCCTAGTGTTCATCCCTATAATTCATGTGCGTGTTCCTTTTCAATAGATACCAGATGTTCCAGTTCACAGTGGGAGTTGGGCTGTACTGTATATTTGAGGCTGGTTTTCCACTTTGTTTCCTTTTTCTCTCACTTTGTTTTCTTTTCTGCCTTTTTCTTTTGTGGTTGAGTTTGTGTTGTGGGAGACTGGGACAGCAGACATGTTGTGTGGGTGGATTTCATGTGTGCGAGTGATTTGTGACGGGTTGTGTTTTGAACTTGTTCTCGGCTTGAGTGAATGCAGAGAGCTGAATGCAATGAAGCATTCTTAATGTATAAGGCTCGTGCAGCATTAGACCATGCTCTTATTTCATTTTCTGTTTTTCTTACCTTGTTGCTGCCATCATTGCGTGATAACATTCAGTTCCTTTTTCTTACTTGAGAGGAAAAGGGAGGGTTGCGTGAACAGAGGGAAGGGAGGAGTTGAGAGAGGAAAGGAGTTTAAACAATGTAATTTGTAGAAGGTCACAGGTGAAGTGAAACACTGAGCATTTTAAATGACACCATAGTTATGGCGAAAATTTATAGAAAATATTTAATGAAACCTTATATTAAATGTAGACAAATGAAATTTAAAAAAGGTATTAGGTACCTAGATTCTATATATTATTAAAACCTTTTACTATGTTGATCAAAATAAAGCGCAGAAGTTGTGATTACATGTAGGCTGTGTAAGGTTAGGAACTTGTTTAATTTTACTTTCAAAATACTAGAGTGTTGAATAGAAATTCGTTTATGGTTATAATGTGTTATTACATAATAAAATGAATAGAAATGAAAGTTGCTGTTTTTTTTTTTGCTTGACTGAGCATTTTTATATCAGCTAAGTAGCTTATATGTATATTTATGTTGGATATTAACTAACTTGATGTTATTGATTACACATATAAAATAATCCCTGTTTTTTGAATTTGTTACAGATATTTTGAAGAGATTAACAAAATATTGTCATATAGTGAAATGAGTATAACAGAAACTATTTGTTTAATTAATTTGAATGTGATGAACTGACAAAAGAAACATTGTTATTCTAACTTAACTGTACATTTACATTTAAATGTCTAGAGGACAGTTCCTTGGTTTACTTATCATGAATTGTAACTATTGAATATACATATATATATATTATGGCCGAAATTTCATAATATCGACTTTCATATGGCCGAGACCATATGATCGACAATTGAAATCCCGACCATTCAAGTAAACCACAAAACACAAACACAAACTTACCTTAATGTTACTAGCAGGGGGGGCTTAGCCCTTCACATTGCCAACATTTCGTAATGCCGACAATCATATGACCGACACCATATGATCGACATTTTTAATGCCAACAATGTTAAACTGGCATCAGTACAGTACAGAACAGAAAAATTTCCGTTCCTGCACTGTAGTGCAATCTCGGAGTTGGTATAATAAAGTTACGGGGGGTGTGGATCAGAGCTCCCCACGGGGGGTGCAGGGGGCATAGCCCCCCTGCTAACAGTTTAAAGGAAATTTTATTTTCTTTTTTCATGGTCTAAATTCATTGTCGATATTTCAAATGTCGGTCATATGGTGTCAGCCATATGATTGTCGGCATTTTGAAATTTCGACTTTGTGAAGTAGATCCATATATATATATATATATATATTATATATATATATATATATATAGTTAAGAAGTTTTGTTATTTGAACTAGTTATAGATATTGTGCAGTAACAAAAACAATTAGAAGATTGCAGATATAATATAAAGTATAAATACATAACTAAATGGTGAACTTATATAGAATGTATATGCTATTGTTAAAATAAATAATTTCAATGAATCATTTATATTAAAGCATTAAATGACAATAAGGCAAAGCATGGTTGGATTTTAGCAATTAGTAGGTATGTTTGGATAGAAATACTATTTAAACTTGGAATAATAATCGTCATGAGGGGTGATGGATATAAATCAAATGTATTTAAATATTTCATTATGTAATTGTTTTTTGGTGTCTACTATCATTAAAATTTATTTTACTGACAAAATTGAAAGCATTATATTTAAATTTATTTATTTATTTATTTATTTATAAGCAACAAAAGTGTTATAAAAAGGATTTGCTAATTCTGCTGAACATATAAATAGAAATACTTCAGAATTTAATAAACTGCATTTAGACTTCGCGCAGAGCCTACACAGAGTTTACATGTTAGTGCAGTGGTGCACAGTGCAAGGCAGTGCATGATGCATATTAATAATGTGCGGCTCACCTAAGCTATGTCTCATGGCTTGCAACAGTGTTGCTGGCTGTGAAACCTCATAAGCGCACATGGTTAGCGATTCCATGTAGAGAAGAGCATCTAATGTGCACAGATTTACACGGAAGGCCACAATGAACACTGGGACTTTACATATAGCAAAACCTTGTCAGGGAAAATGGATAGGAGTTCCTTGTAAGGAAGAGCACCTTCGGTGTGTGGATTTGCATGTTATGCCACAATGATCACCAGGGGTTTTACAAATAGCTGTCATTGTGTTAGTGCAACACATCTGCACAGAGGCCAACTTAATGAGAAGGCAAATAACCAGTAGTAGGGATAAATTTGGTACAGATGTCACATAGAAATGTGTTAGAATGTAACATTTGCAACCTCTTAGTGATAAAATTGGACAAAGCCATAAAATGAGGGAAGTGAAGGGCCAGAAATGGGGACATAATTTTTAATATTGCATTGAAAACCTTAGGAAGTTGATAGAATATACAGGTTGACCATAAGCATGAACTTTCTGAAGAGCATAAAGTTTGAAACTGAAATTTATTTATTTATTTTATTTTATTTTATTTTACATTTGTTTACCGGGCTAGTCCAACTGGATATATGTCCATTTTCAGTGGAGGCCCGGGGAGAAAAGCTCCAAAATGTCAGTCATCAGTTTCTGACTGCACTCTGCAATGACATGACAATTATTTGCCAGGAAAAAAATATGAAGAAAAGATCACAACTATGAGACAAAAACTGAACATTCAGCACAGATCAGGACAGTTGAGAGGTATGCACTCAAATGTATGTAATATTGAGCCACATCAGTCCAGAGATCATCCCAGTGATGTGGCAGAAAGCCACACATTTGTTAAAGAAAACATCTGGACATCCTGGGAATATCTGGATGTTTAAGAGGTATGAATGTGCAATATATAGTCCAAACACAATACAGGTGATGTACCTGTAGTGCATAGCATTGTGATATCCTGTTCCTGGCATTCTGTACTGAAGCTGTGTTAATGATCTGTAACAGGGCATGGGGCTAACATGTAAAATGATCACCCAGAGGAAGTGTGTTTATTGAATAGGGACATCACAGATGAATTGTAGGAATGAAGACAGGGAAAGAGTACAGATGAAAACTCCTGCATGTAC
Organism: Protopterus annectens; assembly: GCF_019279795.1. NCBI lineage: Eukaryota > Metazoa > Chordata > Ceratodontiformes > Protopteridae > Protopterus > Protopterus annectens. Next base: position 1,453,205,583 of record NC_056746.1, on the reverse strand, counting down.
AGCAGAGGAGGGCATGTCAATGGAAGATGGTTGTAGAAACAACACCAGACACATATCTATATGGTACAGGATGAAATGTACAGTGAAAATGTGTTGTCTGTGACTGTCACACAAGGTGCCATAACAATGGGGAGGATGTGTGAGATAAGCATCCTTATGTGAATAATGCAAAGGACATCTATCAGGGATCTGACATACAACTGGGGCAGGGTGCATATTGGAAAACTGTGCAAAATGATATACCTGAATATGAGGGTACTCTCAGCAAAGGTCTCCAGCAAGTTGGCTTCAGGTACAGAATTATGGCAAATATTACAAGAACTAACCACAATCATGGACAATATCAAAATAATACCACCACTAATCTCATGCCTCTGATATAACATATGTGATGTGGAATGATAGCAGATGAGCTTGCACACACACACACACACACACACACACACACACACACACACATACACACACACACACACACACACACACACACACACACACACACACACACACACACACACACACACACACACACACACACACACACACATACACGCACACATACGCACACGCACACACACACACACACACACACACACACACACACACACACACGCACACACGCACACACACACACACTTGACAAATATTATACATCCACACTCTATGATGGTAACCACACACACTATCCTGGTATTGTGATGTCTACAGGAGGTGTTAGGAAAGACACTGCTATACCTGTATGTGACAGTATGGTCAATGCAGGCTACTTGAAATGTGTGCATGGCATATATACATAGCACAGTCTACACTGTCATGAATTATATATATTCCATTAATGTTGTCAAACACTATGTATGCAGTGTGTGCATAAGCTGAACCTATGAATAGGTAGTACACATGTATCTAGTGTAACAGCTCTCTAAGACTAAGAACACTACATCAACGGGCCCAGACAATATCCCAGGATGCCCTCTAAATAGCATAAAACAGGACCTATCAGATCTTCTGAAATTGCTATTTAACTGTAGCCTCCAAACAGGCTTCATGCCTGATGAACGGAGAACATCAACAGTCATCCCTCTGCTCAAAGGTGGCCCATCTACAGACCTTGGAAACTACAGACCCATAAGTCTCACTAGTCTTATATGTAAAGCCATGGAAAGAATTATGATGAAAATGATCAATAGTGATATAGTAAATCTCCTGACACTGGACCCAGCCCAGTATGGTTTCATCAAGGGCAGGACATGCCTACCCCCCCCCCCGGATCATTCCTTGGACCTCTCCTTTCTGGAATTTACTTCTCTGAAGTCAAGGCCAATGTCAGTAGTCTGTGGCTGACTAAATTTGCAGATGATTGCAAATTAGGAGCTGTCATTGAATCCCACACTGACACAAATGTACTCCAGGAGGGGCTGATACAGACAAACAACTGGTGTCAGAGCCATGGACTAAAACTAAATGCCAAGAAATGCATAATAGTATCCTTTGGGAAATCATCCACCCCTGGTAACTATCATATTGACAACATACCCCTTAGAGTTGACCCAGTAGTCAAGGACTTAGGGACACACATAGACAGTAATCTAGCCTTTCACCACCATGTGTCTATAGTAGTGAGGAATTCGTTCTAAGTTTTACAACTTATAAACAAAGATATGGCATCTAAGTCCAAGGAAGTCATTGTTCCACCATATTTGGCATTCATCAGACCTATCATTGAGTACAGTGCCCACTTTTGTATGTGTCTAACCAGGCATATCCAACAACTGGAATATCCATAGAGGTTCCTCACTAAAAGAATACAGGGCATAAGTAAAATGTCCTGTACATACTGCTTCAAGGCCCTATCCCTGTATTCTGTCTCCTACACGATTTTAAGGGGAGATCAATGCCTGGCATGCAGTCCATTATCAGACCCCACTCTGATGGACCTCCTGCATATCCAAAAAAAAACAAACAGCACCTGAATTACCCATTCTAAAGACTTAAACCTTACCTGTGATATAAATAGAACCTGCTGGAGAGACAGGCGTGTATCCCAGAGATTATCCCTATCCATGTAAAGCAGAGTTCTTCCCTAACCCAATTTAAGTACAACAAATGGATGGGAAACAGGAAATTCATCCCTCGTTTGGCACCTATGTCTCTAATGGACACAGTCAACCTGTAAGTGGTTCATCTCCCAGGCCTCTGCTTGTAAACGTTTCATCTCCCAAAACCCTGCTTACCCTTGTCAAGGGTATCAGAACTTGTCAGAGATTTGGAATGCATGGCTAAGCTTAAACATACCCTTGTGGTCATTAGCCTAGTAAATACCTATAAACCTATGAACCTATGAACTCAGCCTGGTAGACTTTTTTGAGAAGGTCACCAAAGCAATGGATGAGAGCAAAATGGTTCACATTGCCTACCTTGACCTGGCCAAGATGTTTGGCACATTAACTTTCTCAGCATTGTTGACAAACTCAAGAGGTTAGATACAAACCCATATATCACTCAGTGGATATCCAACTGCCTCCTAGAAAGGACCCATGAAGTTAGAATTGGGGAGTCCACCTCTACAAAGAGGTTAGTCACAAGTGGAGTCCCTCAAGGATTTGTCCTTGGACCACTGCTTTTTGTCACTTACTTCTCTGAAGCCAAGGCCAATATCAGTGTTCTCTGGCTGACTAAATTTGCAGATGATTGCAAATTAGGAGCTGTCGTTGAATCCCATACTGACACAAATGTTCTCCAGGAGAGGTGGACACAGACAAACAACTGGTGTCAGAGCCATGGAATAAAACTAAATGGCAAGAAATGAATTGCAGTATACTTCGGGAAGCTATCTGCCCCAGGTAACTATCTTATTGGCAACACACCCCTTAGAGGTGACCCAGTTGTTATGGACAAACATAGACAATAATCTAGCCTTTGACCAGCACTTGTCAAAACTAGTGAGGAAATCATTTTAAATTTGTGCAACTTATAAACAAAGTTATGGCATCTTTCATTGTTCCACTGTATTCTGCATTCAGCAGACCTATCATTGAGTACAATGCCCCCTTGGTATGTACCTAATCAGGCATATCAAGCAATTGAGAAGTTCTTCACTAAAAGAATACAGGGCATAAGTAAAATGTCCTATGCAGACCACCTCACATCCCTATCCATGTATTCTGTCTTCTACAGGCTTTTGAGGGGAGAGCTATGCCTGGCATACAGGGCATTGTCAGACCCCACTCTGATGAAACTCCTGCATATCCACAAAACAAACAGCACCAGAAATACCCATTCTAAAGACTTAAACCTTGCCTATGATATAAATAGTACCTGTTGGAGAGACAGGTATATATCCCACAGACTACACCATGTCTGGAACAGGCTCCCCATCCATGTGAAGCGGAGTTCTTTCCTAACCCAATTCCAGTGCAACTTGAACAATTGGATGGGGAATAGGAAATTCATCTCTGGTTTGGCACCTATGTCTCTAATGGACACAAGCGACCTGTAAATGTTTCATCTCCCAGGCCCCTGCTTACACATATCAAGGGTATCGGAACTTGTCAGAAATTTGGGATGTATGGCTAGGCTTAAAAAATGCCTTTCAGCCGTTAGGCTAGTAAACACCTATGAACCTATAGTTGCTCCACACCGTCAGATGGCCATGTATAATCCCCAGAAAAAATACTTAGGTATGGCCAATAAGCTGTGTGACAGCACACTGTGACAAAGGTGGCACACTTTAATTAAACATCACTGGAAGTGTAGGGTGGTACGCGAAGAAGGGTGCATTGTACAGAGTTATTGGTGTAATGAAGTCTGGGGACCATGAAGTTATTATGGCCTCTAATGTGCATGTCCTTCACATACCCAGTACTTGTGTTACATTCAAGGGAATAATCAGCAATGTGTCCCCATACTGGTGGATGTACCACTTATCCTCTATCCCAGGACAGGTCACATACCCATAGGTCTGATTATAGGGTGTGATGTCTACATTATACTTGGGTGGTGTGTCTGTTTCCTGATCCATCCATATGTCTCATCAATGCAGGTTTTGTCATGCCTGTGGCAGCAGTCTCTGGTATGTGTTGATACTGTCTGCATTATATTAATATCACAGTTGGAGTCAATGACTGCAGACAAACAGCAGTCCTTCAGGCTGCTGTTTGGACACAGCATGCGTATGTCATCTGTGATGTCCATCACTGAATTAATGGGCAGGGAAGGGCCTAGCAGACACTCCTCATGTACCAACCTGATCACTAGACCTGAGATATATGTCACGTCACACATTTCAACATAGTGAGATGCCACATATGTCATACTGTGGTCTACCCATTTGATGATATAGCTGTGTATGGTCACATATGACGGTGTTGATTGAATACCTATATGTGGATTTTTGTCAAATGCCTTGACCTGTTCAAGTTCCACATGATGATACTGTTGTCATCATGCATGTCTGCAATGACCTCTTTGGGTTTATCTATCAGAATTAACGGACTTGATGTAGCAATAACAACTCACACAGGTCTGTTACACATACCTGGAATATTATTAGTGAACATGAAGAGGAGGTCCATGATGACATGTTGGTCTACCTCACAGTTGAGGAAAGTCAAGATGTCTCTATACATGTATACAGCAGGTGCTGGCACCCCAACTCAGGTGTATGCATGTTGATGTATGCCCTTGTATGAAAACATAGGCTATGTGAAGCGTGTATTGAACTGTGTATTCAACCATATCAGGAAGGTGTATGCACTGGATCATGCCATAGATGATCTGTGATGTTGTCACAACACATTTAGTCCATGTGATAGGCCTGGATGAAGGTAAGACAGTGCATACTGCCTACTGTGATCTGGCCTAGGGTTTTGGCCAGTGCTTTTTTTTTAAACAAACAGGTGGTGGTATGCATATGTTGCATTTGGCTATTTCTCCCTAGTTGCCATAAACACCGTTAAAAACTCTCAGTCCACATACTGCTTTCTGCTTTACTTCTACAATGATTACAGATATTTGGATTTAATTTAAAACTTTTATTTCAAATTTTTCAGCACAAACACTGATAGACATTTGCTAAACAAAGTAACACATTCTCACAATGAAAATAGACTTAGCATTAAAACTTCTGTGACTTTGAAACTCACATCCATTGAAACAGCATTGAAACCTACATTCAAAGAAAATGCATCTGGCCAGTGGAAGATTCAATTTACCTTCGGGCTGTTTTCAAATCATAGACCCCTTGCACACATTTTAGGACTATGCAAAATGTATTTGATTCACCTTCCTGATTGTATTAAATTATAATATATAATAATTAAATTATATCCCTTGTATAATACAACACCACTTGTTAGACCATGTTTTAAATTTATAGCCAGTAAGCAAAGAAACAAAAACATATGAACCAATAATGCCAAAACTGCCCAATTCAGAACATTTCAACCATAAAAGGCCACTCAAACTTCTATCTTTACAATCCACCAATATCAGTCAATATGTACAGTCTCTGCAGAAGTAAAAGTCATTTGAATAGTTCTACATTAAAGAGATCTGACTGTAACTAACGAAAAGGTTGCTGCTAGCAAAAAAACTTTATATTTAAGTATTTCATCTGCAAATTCACTGCCTGTTGCCCTTGAGGAATAAATTGCCTATGTTACATTAAAATGATAAGCTGGTAATATTGCAATAGGGAATGGATGGCAAACTAAAACTGGTTCATGGTTACTAGGCATCTTATCCAAAGGAGGACATACTCAGGACTGCAGCACCCAACCCTCTTAAAATCCAACACAGTATCAACAATCCATCTACATGCTGTGGGAATAGAACCCATGGCCTTCTGCATTAAAAAAATATGCTACCTGCTGTGCTACTAACACTGCTTTAAAACTCTAAACACACAACAGTGATATCATTTGTTAAGCAAAACAGTTGCATATTTTGGGTAGAAGATTCAGGCTCTTTTTTTCCTGTAGCTAAGATACAATGCTTGATCCTAAGCAAATTACTAACCACCTGCTAACCCTAACCAGGCATTTCACTGTCACACACACACACACACACACACACACACACACACACACACACACACACACACACACACACATGCACACACACACACACACACACACACACCTCAATCTTTTAATGCAAGAAATCTGGACAAAGTCTAAAATAAATGGGAACAGATTATAAATATTTCTCTCCTAGAATACAAAGAAACCAAGGCAGAGAACTGCAGTAGTGGGATTTACGTAGCTCAGAATATATTTAGATTAGACAGTGTAATTAGGCTGCATAAAAGCTGAAGTTAAGGAGGTGAAATCCCCTTGATGCTCATCAACAATATGGATGTGCAAAATCCTAGTATGTGTTCCTGTCCTGTAGGCAGTGTGTTAGCAAATAAGAAATTATCTTTATGCTACAGTCTTCTGAAAGCATATAAATATAGGGCCTAGGCTTAGTGCTCTGTATCCTAATATGCAAAAATACTTAACTTTAGTGAGCTTGCAGTCAAGCAGCTCACGTTCTGTTATATTTTTGCCACAATGGAAGATGCAAGTGAAAGCAAAGTCTTGCATGGTAATCTGAGTCAGACTGGTACTAGCCCAAATATAGTTAGGCAGGCTCACCTAATCAATCTTCAATACCTAGCAATGATACGCGATTCATAATGGCAGTAAAATGAGCCACTATGTTATATGTTTTAGTGACATCTAATAAACCATTATCACAGCCACCCAGAATCTAGGACCAATAAATAAGTTTAGGAGCAAGCACATGCTATGCAAAAGCAAGTTTAGTTTCTGGGGAGAATTTTGCATTAAACTCAATATAATGCCTCAGTACCTGATGAACTTGCTTCATATTCTCATTTACATGGGCAGAAAGGAAAATCTCTCCATCAGAGTACTAAAATACCCGAAAGGGCTACGCTTTTTTAAATTTCCAAACAATGTTCAGTATGGTACTGATTATTATTTTAACTTGTGTGAGATTTTTGATAAAGCTGGATTGGAGATGTTGCATTTAATGGTAGGGGAATATGAACTGAAAGCACAAGCATTAATGACTGAGCTAGACACTTTAAACAATGAGTTAACATCTAGTACTAATTTTAGTGCTTTTAAATCAAACTATGACAAGGTTTTTGATAATGTTGATGTTTTTTGTGATAAGATTCTTAACAGAAAACTAAGAAAATTAGAACGTGATCTCATCGAATACAGGGATGGCCTCGCCTACCCTAGCCCCAATGGTTACAATAAAACTTCTTCCAAAAACAACACCACAAACACAGATAGGGCTAGTGACACATATGACAGACAAGAGGAACCCTTAGAAGAAGTGAAAGGCTAGCAGAGAAGAACAGAAGGGGTACTAACAACCAGGATTTTCAGCAGAACCCGGCCAGACCGGGTTTGGGACAGAGACAAAGACAGGCACCGAGGTCTTGGAATTTTGTTCACTAACAAACCACCACACACCCACTACCCTAACATCCCTGGATGACCCTACAACTGACCAAGCCCCAAATCTGGGTTTACACAATCAAAACCCTACTAATATTGAGGGTAACTGCACTATTTTAAGGAGAAACAACTTTGCCATATACAATTACACGGACATGAACCTTCCTACAAATGCTTTTGATATTTTCACCCGAGGGTTACATTTTGTCCCAACTAAACCCATGAATTTAACACAAGCTCTGATAGATTTAAAATGTTTACCAGAGCTTTAAATTTAAATTTGATTTTTAAAGGGCAAACACTTAATGCAGCAGGCCCAACGCGTACAAGTCTCTTTAACCCCCCACTACACCCAATAATTCTCTTCTTTGAAAAGTTAGTGGAGAATGACTTCAGGAAAGTATATAATAATCAAGAAATTCTACTTCATCCAAATTTTTCTGAACAAGAAATGAATTTTATTGAACACTTGCATGAAGAAAAAATCAGGGTCATGAAACCTGATAAAGGAGGGGATTTAAACCTTATGTTCTCATAGGACTACGAAGCCCACATGCACATTATGTTGCAGAATGACGAACAATACGAGACGGTTTCACAACGAGATCAATATAGCCTTTGCTGAGATTAAGTACTATCTTACTGACCTTCTATTACAACAGGCCATCAATGAAAAGGTCTATAACTACTTACATGTGGAAAAGCCCAGAATACCAGTCATCTTTGGGATACCTAAAACCCATAAAGGAATAAATCCACTACAATTCCGGCCGATTGTATCAGGAGCAGGTGGAGTGACTGAGCCCTGGGAAAATTTATTGATTACATGACTAAAGAATACACGCCTTTATTGTCCCACGTTTGCAAGGATTCTTGGCACTTCCTCCGGGACATTCCCACCTCTTGCTACTCCCCAGACACCTTAATGGTCACAGTGGACATCAAAGATCTGTTTTCCAGCATCCCTCATCAAATAGGTTTGGAATGGTTTGCCCAATTTCTAGGCCAGAAGACAACCCTTAGCAACAAAATGTCCAACTTGCTTACCGAAATGATGGGGATGGTTTTGTCCAACAACTTCATCTTTTTTAATGGTGAATTATACCGGCAACGCAAGGGGGTTGCCATGGGGGCATCTTGTGCATCCTTCTACGCAAATGTAATATTGCACATGTGGGAGCATACATTCATTCTAATACCCCCATGGAAAGATCACATTCTGTTCTACAGACGCTATTTGGATGACATCTGTATTTTATGGTCTGGCTCTGAAGGGAACCTATCTGAATTCCTTATACACATCAATTCAACAACGAATTTCCTACAATTCACACATACAGTGGATCAGCACGAACTTCATTATCTGGACATCACTCTTTACAAGGACTACAATCAGAAAACTTTCCATTCCAAACTACATCGCAAGGCAACATTTTCTAACTCCTTGCTACACTTCGAAAGTGCCCACCCACCATATCAAAAGAGGGGATCATTAAGGGCAGCTCATCAGAGCAAGTAGAATATGCAGTACGGAGAAAGATTTTGATTCTGAGGTGGAATTTTTGAAAAACTTTTTGGAGAGAGGTTACCCTCTGGAACTATTTCTAACTCTAGCAGCAGAGGTAAAATCTGCACGACATTCCCTCTACAAACCAATACTAGGGGGGGGGTTTGTACCAGTGACCAACAATACACAAAACAAGGATGCTGTTCACACTAACAGTTTTGCACACACATACTCATCAAATTCCTATGAATTGGAAGAAACAATCTTACATCACTGGCCGGTTTTAACCCTCTTTGAAGATCTAAAAGACTATATACCACCTAAACCCAGTTTTGTTCGTAAAAGAGGGGCCAATCTAAAGGAATTATTTGAAAGAAATCAAAGAAAAAAGATGAAGGTAAAACAACCAAGGCTGGGCACTTACAGATGTGGTGCCTGTGCCCAATGTCATGCCATATCTAAAGAAACAGCACCATACCTCCCGTCTAGGAACTACAAGATACACCCCACTGGATTTTACACCTGTGCCTCTAGAGGGGTCGTATACTTGGGGATGTGCACCAACTGTCAAAGTTTCTATGTGGGCAAAACTGAGGGGGAATTAAGGAAACGTATCTACGAGCATCTTTATGACATGACCAGGAAGAAGGAAACCAATGCCTTCTATAAACACTCACTCTCCTGCCCAGATCCCAAAATTCAGTTTCTAGTTCTGGAACAGGTTGAGCCAGATGCAAGAGGTGGTGACTGGGAATCCACCTTGGGCTACCGTGAACTATTATGGCAGTTGAGACTGAATGCAGCGAAGCCACCAAGTCTGAATGAGATGAACAGCATTAAACCCGAACTCAAGCTTAGGAGGGCTAAGTTATAACTCTCATACTTGACCCCTTCATACTACAGCATCCCCACACAGCATATTAAATTACTGAACATCCACGGTTTTAGGATTCTGACTAATAAATCAAATTCTATATGAAATGGTATATGGATGGGCATCAAAAATATCTCACGCACATTTTATTGCATGTCTTTATCAGTGCAAAGTAATAATAAAAAGAAAAAATTTTAACAATTCACTGACAATCCAAACACATCTTTAAGCATATTCCTTAACAATCTACAACCCCAACCAGACTTCAGACTTTTATGTTCTGAAACCTAGGAAACTGGTATTTTAAAATGTTTTTATGGTTAGTCATTTTATTTAAGTGCAGATGTTGTTGCAAACATTTCATTTTTGAGTTGGTATAATGACTAACTTTTTAACATCCAACTCCAAAGCACCACACCTTAGTACTAGACTTACTAATTAATTAATTGTATAATTGCTAGGCTATTTAATGGAGGTTACTGCATACTGCATTTTGTTTTCACTTGATAAAGCTCAGGACTGCCTGAGCGAAAGCGCTTGTGTGATTTTATCTGTGACTTTTGGAATACTTCAGTGTGATTTTATCTGTGACTTTTGGAACACTTCAGAAATAAAAATACAGCCTTGTGGACTTTAGCAGAGTTCTGGTTCCTTTCTTCAAGGTCGTGGATTATTCTTTGCTTGTCTTTGGTTTTTTGTGCATTACTTCACTAGCCCAAATATAGTTAGGCAGGCTCACCTAATCAATCTTCAATACCTAGCAATGATACGCGATTCATAATGGCAGTAAAATGAGCCACTATGTTATATGTTTTAGTGACATCTAATAAACCATTATCACAGCCACCCAGAATCTAGGACCAATAAATAAGTTTAGGAGCAAGCACATGCTATGCAAAAGCAAGTTTAGTTTCTGGGGAGAATTTTGCATTAAACTCAATATAATGCCTCAGTACCTGATGAACTTGCTTCATATTCTCATTTACATGGGCAGAAAGGAAAATCTCTCCATCAGAGTACTAAAATAAAAAAAAAATGAAGCAGTAAAACATCAGCTCTGTAGCACAGAGATGGGAAGCCCTGACTACAACCCAGACCACCTGAAATTTTTAACAGCCCAGCAGTGAAAGTATCAGCCATCACTGGCTCACCCATCTTTGGTGGGGAGACTAGTCCACTGCAATGGCAGCATCTACTAGACAGAGAGAGAGGGGGGGGTGCACAGTCTGTAATAAATGGGGTAAGGATATATACTTGTCAGTCCAAAGCTGCAGTCAATCAACTGCCCTCATTAGGCATGAAGAGGAATGTGCACATCCAAAGGGAATGTGTTGCATGCCTACAGATGAGAGGGCTTGTATGTCATCTGCCAAAGAAGGGGTTAAGCCAATTTAAGAAAATCCTTGATTATTGCCCGGATGACTGCCTCTGGAATGGCAAATGATTGTGGGAGTACCGCTGGTTGTCAGGCAGAGGTGAATTAAAAAAAACAAAAAATATGCTCTGTTAATCTTCCAAATCTCTTCATAGCAAAACACCATGACTAAATACTCTATTTTTATTTATTATTTTTTTTACAATGTTACTCTTTTGATTTTTTAGTGTCATAGCTTTAACAGCATTTTAAATTATATTTGTTTACTAGACTTGAAAAACATTTTTTCAAACACAGAACTGTAGTTACAAACCACCCTTTCTTCCTGATATATTAAAGCCAGCTACCTCTAACTAATGACATGCATAAAAAGACAGAGACCTGTCCAATTAATTACTTTATTGTATTAAGATTGCAAAAAATCTGAGATGTAACCTTGCTCGTCCTAGTCTACATGAGATTATAAATCAAGTGGCAATGCTAAAAGAAAATCTTAAGAGATTTCACAAAACAGCATGATGAAGAAATCAACAAGTGTACTGTTTTATTTAATTTTACTTTGTTTTATTAAACAGGGAAGAAATAGTACTTATTAATGAAGAAAAGTTGCTATTTAAGTGAATCTGTCCTTCAGTTGATGATCCATGTTTAAACAATATTATGGAAAGTATGATGCACATGAAACTGAATTTTATCTGCAAGAAAACATAATGCAACCAGTACAAAAATGTATTTAAATCACTGTGCGATGCAAATTGTACTATTCCTAAAATACTACAACTTGCTATAGACCTTACCACATCAGTTATACATCAGCTATGTTTAAACAAACAAAAAAAAATATTGAAGTACAGTACTTATTTTATTTTTTGTGTTATTGATCTTATCCCTGCTATGCCTCTTAACTTATCACTGTGAATTGCTTTAAATTGTACTGCTAATAATAATTGTTTTTTAATTGTAAACTGTTATGTATACTTAAACTGTCTGTAACTCGAGCTTTTCTCCTTGAGTCTCCACTTAAAAAGGGCTCTTGGCCCAGCTGGACTAACCCGGTTAACAAATGTCAACAAATAAATAAATAAAATAAATAAAATATGAATTTTGTATATATTCAAATTATTGTGCAATACAAATTAGCTATGTGAATATGTTAATGTTTCTTAAAGCAATAAATTGTAAATAAACTGTATACTTCCTGCACTTAAAAGATTTCGACAAAGAAAAGCAATTCATTAAAATCAGAGCTCGCAGTGCATATGGCTGATGTATTCAGTCTATGACAAAATGCAATGTCAGTATGCTCAGCTAAGCAACTTTCTTACAGCTTGATAGAGTCAGGACCTAAACAAATGTAATATAATTAAATTGCTTCAAAAGACAATGCGTGTCATGTTATACAGCACTAAAGGTACAGAGAATTTCTGGGGAAACATCGGATGGGGGAATTTACTTTCTCCATTTTCCACATACTCACATATAACTGTATAATGCAATGTATAATCACAGTAAACTAGAAACGTAATTATTGAAAATGATGTTCAAATGGCATGTACAGCCATAAAGATAGCTGGCTATAAACTAAAGATCACTTTCACGTTCCCGATGAAAGTGTAATGAAATGCAGCTATTAGTAACAAAGACTCAGAGATTTTAAATGCCCCAAACAGTGTTGCTTGCACATGTTGCTTGCACATATGAACATTAATAATAAAATTTCAGAATTAAATCTTAATAGCTCACATAACTGAAAACAATGTCAAATCAGAATGTCAAAACTACTGTGCAAAACACCAACAGGAAATCACTGAAAAGAGAAGAAACACAAGCAAAATAACAATGGAATACAATACCACTCAGTTATTCAAATGCTTAAATATACTGTTTTCTTCTTCTTTAGCGGTAATGCAGTCACTGAAATCCCAACATATACAAGGCAAAACTTCAACCAACATACCATCCTGTTGCTGGACCAAATATCCAGGCAAGAGTCAGACCAAACACAAATGCACAGCAGCAATTTAAGCCAGAGAGGATGGCTTATAATTATAGGGATTCCTCAGAAACACTTTACACCTTACCTGATGCCGTCCACATTCCAAACATCTTCAGGAATTTAAATTCCACGATCGGACCAGGAATGTCGGTTGCACATTGTTCTTAAAGAAGAATGCCCTTAAAAAAGAAAGTTTATTTTTTTTAAGAAACAGGGCAGCAGAGGTGCCAGTATGCCGCACTGGCATGTACAGGCCCAAACACAATTACACATGCAGGTATCACCCCCAAGCTGGGGATTAAACCTTATGTCAGTTGATGAGTAAACAACTGGCTTACTGACAGAACACAAACAAATCCAAAACGACTCACACTCTAAGATGTATAGGAATGTCTTCACAAAATATGAAACCAGCATTTAACAGAACAACACAACTTTAATAAAATTAATTATCCAAATAAAAATGTAAGTGCTTTTGTTCCAAATTATAGTTAAAAGGAACTTCATCAGACAATAGATGCATTAAACACAACCCTATTTAATTACTATATAACCAATGGGAACCCATTAAATGTTCACTCCCCCTCAAAATGTCCAATCAGAACAATACATTTTGACACACCTTCAAAAGTATGTCATACATCTAGCAGTAAGCCGAACAAGTTATAATGTTCCAAACTAAAAAACAATTGATACATATAATATAAAAATATTCAACACCTGTCTTTTTAAAGCTTTCAGCTTTAGTAAACATTTAATCGATTCTACACCATTCAGCCCTGGCCAGAAGCAGGCATTTAATCTAATTTGCCACGCAAATTCTTTTTTTTTCTAAAATAACTGGCCAAGCTCCCACTCGCTCTGTTAAATACAAAGCATCACTTATAATAAATTTAAAATTGTGATCTGGGTGTGATAAAATATGTCTTGTTAGAGCATTAGTATCCTTTTTTAATCTGATGTCACTAAGATGTTCAGACATCCTGTTTTTAAATGAACGTTCCATTTTGCCCACATAAAACCAAGGGCAACTGGAACATACAGCACAATAAACAACTTTAGTTGTTTTACAATTATATTTCCCATATATTCTGAAGGTATAATTATTAATCTTGATCTCATTCACCTCAAGTACATATTTACAAAAGGTACAATCCCCACATTTCAACATATTCCAAGTTTTTCTTGGCTCACATGATTTTTCAAAATAATTTTTAATATTCATACCTTTTTTATACACTGTTACTGGATAGTGACCAAAAGCATCAGTAATGTCACACTCCCTATTAATTAATGCCCAATTTTTAACCATAATATCTTTAACTAAATTGCTTTGTGTATTAAATACAGTTATAAAGGCATTAGAATATTGATCTTCAGTTCTAGTTCGGTCCGAGGTAGTTATCATACATTCATCTATTTCATTATTCATGCTGTCATCAGATGCTGCAAAAATACCCCTTTCAACTTGTATTTTAACACCCAAAATAGGGTTAAAATGCCCTGACTGATGTTTTTGTACCACTTCATTTCTCAACATGTTAATCAATATCCGAGGGTAGCCCTTAATTAAAAACATCTCTGTTAGTTTTTCACATTCATCCAGAAATGTGTTCCATTCTGTGCACATACGAGCTGCCCTCACAAATTGTCCCTTAATAACAGCTCTTTTCTGTTTGTAGGAATGATTGCTGGTATAGTGGAGAAATGAATTAGAGTAAGTTGTCCTACGATATATTTGGGATAAAGGTTTATTATTGACATTATCTTTTGTAATCATTACATCTAAGTAGGAAATCTGACTATCATACACTGAATGTGCAAATTTTAACAAGGTTGTAGTGCCATTTATAAATTCTAAAAACTCTTTAATCAAATTTTTAGGCCCTTTCCATAAAATGAATATGTCGTCCAGAAAATGAACATATACATTATAGTGGGAAAAGTAGCTAGATGTAAACAAGTAACATTTCTCCCATTCCACCATAATTATATTTGCAAAGAGATCACCACACGTTGACCCCATGGTGACCTCCTCAACCTGACGATAATACTTTTTGTCAAATTATATAAAGTTAAACTTCAACACCATATCAAGAAGTTTTTTGTATGTGTTGACCTCATCTTGTGGTTTGATGTTAAATAGTCACAAAAGGATTCAGTACCTATGTGGTGTGGGATGATCATATGAAGATCATTAACATTGATTGTAATAAATAGAAACTCTTTGTCATATCTCACCTCATCTAGTCTCTTTAAAAAATCCCACAAATCAATACATATATGTTGCTCTTCCATGACAAAATGTTTAAAATTTAAGAATTTAGCTAACGGGCTGGTGATTGACCCTCTCGCATCCACTATAGGGTGCATAGGTGGTTGATTTAAGTTTTTATGAATTCTAGGCACTCTAAACATCTTTGGTATCAGTGAATACATAACATCTAATCCAAACTAATAAGCCCACCAATGAATAAATCATGTGAAAAACTTCTTATTGTACCATACACTACATTCAATTCATTTAATCCTGGTATAAAATTATCTGTGTAATGCCATGCTACAGCTCAAACACACACACACACACACACACACACACACACACACACACACACACTTGACTGCAATTAGAATAGAACCCCTACACATCTAAGTACATGGACTAGAGAATACAGTACACACAGTATATTATCTAGACAGTAGAACTGACATGTGTAGCCTACAGTTACTTCTCTGATAACATAGATTGTCAGTATTTTGATAACTTGCTCATGCCTACAGATCCATTTCATACAGGTCTCCCAAACTCTTGTCTTCCACATGACATGCTGATGTCATTTACTAAAACTCTGATTTGTACAAGAGCGCAGGTGAACTTATAGTAGATGACATTAGCAGGCCATGTGGCAGACAAGAGTTTGGAAGGCCCGTATGAAATGGATGTGTACCCTTAAGCAAGTATCAAAATACCGGCAATCTCTGTAATTGGAAAAGTAACTGTAGGATACACACGTCTGCTCTGCTGTCTAGACACACACACACACACACACACACACACACACACACACACACACACACACACACACAGTCAAATGCAGTGAGTACAGAACTCCTATCTACGTTCACAGACTACAGAACACATTACTTAATGCAAGTGCCACAGCTTGATTTCTATAGGAGTGCAGGTGAACTTATAGTAGATGACATCAGCAGGCCGTGTGGGAGACAAGAGGTTGGGAGACTGTATGAAATTGATCGGTAGGCATAAACATGTATCAAAATAATGGCAAGCCATGTAAATGGATAAGTAACTGCTGGATACACATGTCTGTTGTGCTGTTTACACACACACACACAAACACACACACACACACACACACACACACACACACACACACACACACACACACACACACACACTCAGTCGATTGCAGTAAGAACAGAACCAGTACCTGTCTAAGTACACAGACTACAGAACACGGTACTTAATGCAAGTGCCACACCTCAAATCTGACTTATAGAGTGCAGGTGAACCTATAGTAGATGACATCAGCAGGCCATGTGGGAGACAAGAGGTTGGGAGGCCTGTATTAAATGGATGTGTAACCTTGAGCAAGTATCAAAATACTGGCAATCTATGTAATAGGAACAGTAACTATAGGATACACATGTCCACTCTGCTCTCTAGATACAAACACACACACATACACACACAAACACACACACACACACACACACACACACACACACACACACACACACACACACGCGTGCACACACAAACACACACAGTTGACTGCAGTGATAACTGAACCCTACCTATCTAAGTACACAAACTATATAGCACAGTATGTTATGCAAGTGCCATGACACAAGTCTGTGTTATATAAGAGTGCAGGTGAACTTATAGTAGATGACATCAGCAGGCCACGTGATTGACAACAGGTTGTAAGGCCTGCATATGCACATAGCTTCATAGGTTCATATGAGACTACTAGCCTAATAACACTAGGGCCTTTAGAAGCCTAACTGTGTAAAACACAAGTACCATTATTGAGCATAGTTGTATGTTTGTTTTTAGCAGAGTGAGCTTGTGAGCAGCACCATCTGGCCCTGTCTATGAGGGACATAGGTGCCAGCCCAGAAGTGACTTTACAATCACCCAACCAGTAGTCAAGGTTGCACTTGAACAGGGTCATTGAAGAGCACTGCTTTACATGCAGTGGGAGCCTATTACAGAGGAGTGTGACTCACTGTGAGATATATCTGTCTCCAAAGCATGTTCTGTTTATGTCACAAGCTAGGTTAAGAACCCTGGGCAAATTATAGTTGCCTTATTTGAATTGCAGATGTCCGTCATTTATAAAAGGCCAGGGTCTGAGACTGCTCTGCAGGGTGGCCATAGGTCACCTCTCAGCAGCCTGCATAATACCATGTACAGTGACTGGTATGTCAGTCTTTCCATGTATGCCATGTTTGGAGGCCTGGGAGTCTCTCAGGCACAGCCCTGTGTCCTCTCCAATTGCTGCAGCTGTCTGCTGAGGTACAGAGAGATGTATGCATTCTACTCCATTACTGGTGGGATAAGGGTAGAGTACAGCAGAGGTATGCTGACCATTTTCTTGGATGTGATGTCCATATGGATGATGTGCACTATGCAGATTGTGTGTGTCACCACTATGGGCACATAGTGATGAAAGTGTAGATTGCTGGATTCCACCTCTACCAGCAGACCTGTTGTCAGTGGTGTTCTGAAATGGTCTGTGCTGGACCTCCTACTGTTTGAAATCTATTTCTCAGAAATTCAGTTGATAACAGATGGCCTGTGGCTCACCAAGTTTGCTGACTACTGCAAACTATGTGCAATCGTTGAATCCCCAAATGATGTCAACATGCTATAAAATGGCTTACATGCATAAATGATTGTTGCCAAAGACACATACTTAAACTTAACCCAGAAAACATGCACTATTATCTCTTTCAGCAAAGGAGAGGTACCTGCAAATTACACTAATAATAATACCCTCCTTAAATTTAAATACAGTGGTGAGAATTTAGGAATGCAGGTTGATAGCAACATCAACTTTTATCATCATGTGTCCACAGTGGTAAGGAAGACCTTTTATGTTGCACAACTCATAAGTAAAGGCATGGCATTCAAGACTAAGGATGTTATCAATCCACTGTACTCGTCCTTCATCAGACCAATTATAGAGTACAATATTTCTTTTGTATGTACCTCACCAGACATGCAGTAGCTGGAGAGACCTAAGAGGTTTCTCACCAAGAAAATCCAGGGACTTCAACACATGACCTACATGGACAGACTGAAGGTCATGTCACTGCACTGTGTATCATATAGACTGCAGAGAGACGATGTGTGCCTGGCCTACAGAGCACTCATGAACCCAATGTGTTCACAGTGGTAAGTAAGACCTTTTATGTTGCACACCTCATAAGTAAGGGCATAGTATCCAAGACTAAGGATGTTATCAATCCACTGTACTCATCCCTCATCAGACTAATTATAGAGTACAATGCTCATTTTGCATCTACCTCACCAGACATGCAGCAGCTGGAGAGACCTAAGAGATTTCTCACCAAGAAAATCCAGGGTCTTCAACACATGACCTACATGGACAGACTGAAGGTCCTGTCACTGTACTCTGTATTGTATAGACTGCTTAGAGGTGACTTGTGCCTGGCCTACAGAGCACTCTCAAACCCTGCCTTAATGGAAATGTTGCACCTCCATAAATAAAATGGGACAAGACTCATGCACTCACTGTAGGGACCTTAACCTAGCCTGCAACATCAACAGAACATGCTGGAGAGACAGCTATGTCTCCCAGAGATTGTCACTGCTATGGAACAAACTCCCAATTCACATGAAACTGAGCTCATCAATAACTATATTTAAGCGTAACATGGACAATTGAATGGGAAATTGTAAAATTACCCTGGGAGTTTCACGTATGGCACTCTTAGACAGGGGCAGCCAGTGCTCATCATGGATTCGCAAATATGGACAACATATCTCGATCTATAAGGGAACAATAGTACAACTTCACTAGGCTTGAAAAGGCCCTAGGACCATTAGCCTAGTAACCTCCTATGAACCTACGGCTATTATGGTAGTAGCTTTGTATGAAACTATGAACCTATGAACCTATGTAGGCTTGCCAATATCTTGCCTCACACATGTCCTGCTGATGTCATGTACTATAAGTTCAGATGCAGTCTTGCAAAACTCAGACTTGTGCTGCAACACTTGCATCAATACTGTATTCTGTAGTCTGCGTACTTAGATAGGTAGGGGTTCTATTCTTACTGCAGTCAAGTGTGTATGGGTGCTCTTGCTTGACAATACAGATAACCTTTTAATGCAGCATGTGTGACACTGTTATTACCATGCTCTCAACAGACACTGCTGATGTCATCAGCTATATCAGATGTTTGGATATGTAATCATTCCACCAGAGCATGGTCAGACACTGGCCTGGAGGCCACACATACATCACCTCATCCTATACATGATATGGCTTTTAATCTATCCACATACTTTATGGCATGGTTTGTAGGCTGTGCTGTCTTTATGAGAATGCCCTGTGGTCTCTCCAGCTGCTACATGTGTCTGTTGAGGTACATGCAACGGAGAGTATTATACCATATTACTGTTCTTATGAGGTTTGACTACAGTGCTGTCATATAATACTGAGATCTGAATATGATGGCATGACTTATGATGTGTACCATACGTTTGTCCTAGGAAATAATTAAAAAGAGAAGTTAGAAAGTAATGCTATACATTGCAGTTTCTGACTTCACAACCCTTACAAGAGCATTCACTATACAGCTGTGAAATTTTGATGCTATCAATTGTCTAACTTTCCAAGGCAAATATAAGTCAAAGGTACACTGAGGAGTTCATCAATACAAAAGCAGATATACTAAGAACTAAAAGTTAGACACATACCCTGAGCATCAGACAGAGTGTGTATCCCTGAATCCAAAAGATAAAAAACAGGAATATGGCACAGTTATCATCACTTACAATGGGTGTTGTGTAGGGGTCATTACAGAGAGAAGTTAGAAAATAATTATACATATTGCAGTTTCTGTCTTCACAACCCTTACAAAAGCATTCACCATACAGTTGTGAAATTTTGATGCTATCAACTGTCTACCTTTCTAAAGCCAATATAAGTCAAGGGTACAATGAAAAGTTCAACAACACAAATGCAGATATACTAAGCACTAAGTCATCTATGCACCCTAAGCATTAGACACAGATTTTGTATCCCTGACTCCAAAAAATGGAAAACAGGGATATGGTACAGTTATAATCAATGCACAAGGTGTTGGGGGGGGGGCAGGAAGCCTAGACTGACACAAAATGTCAGTGAGTGTATGTTAATGAGAAACAAGGAGAAGAAGACAGACATTGGGATAAAACAACAAATGGCCAGTGAGACAAAATGAGTAACTGTTGTGTGTGTGTGTCTGTAGGGGTCCTCCAGGTGAAATTGGTGTATGAGTGTCTGCATGAACATAGCTAAGCTCTGTGCCAGCTCTGTGTCTTGGTGTGTCAGACAGGTGTGAGCCATGCATGGTAGAGGTGGCAGTTCATTGTTGTTGTCCCAACCATGAAAACTGGCTCTGCCACCAGTTGCACTGGCACCTACACATCCAAGGTCAGATGCAATGCTGCTACCTGAATGTAACCAATATCTGCTGGATAAGCTGCCTTCAGGGGATGCCTTAGACCATGACCCCATGGTCTGCCACATCTGGGTGTGAACAGCACACTCACTGATAGAGCAGTGGAAGTACTGCCACTATGGGAGCGTGATCGGACATGGCCAAGTTGGCTGTCAGTAGATGATATGGCTGACCTATGCCCATGAGGATGCCATTCCCCTCCCAGCAGACATTCCATCACAGACACTGCTCATTCCATGAAAGATACCCCTTGGTCAACCACGGACACCCCTCATTCCAACACGTCACTCATCCAATCCAGTGAATCGGCAACATGGTGGAGGCAGTCATGCATGTCAGACTGTGCCACATCTACAACATTGAGCATTATTCTGGTGCACCTATGGGAATGTGCCTGTGCATCCATGATGGCCCTAAATGTACGTTGAGTGGCACAGGAAGTGGCACCTGCCGCAGGTGGAGGAGGGACAGCAGGTCTCCTCTGAGCACACCTATCAATCCTCCTGTGTGGCATCTCACCCACACTTTGACTATGGCCAGACTCAACAGGCACTGGAGTTGAAGTAGCAACCCTTCCCTGTTCAGTGTCCAAGACCACCACCTGTCAATATCTGTGAGCTCACTGGACTGGGTAGTTATTGGCCTACTAGCTGTGTCCAGTGGAAATGTAGTGGATGGCTGGATGTCAACCATAGTGTCAAATTCAACCTCTGCACCCACCGACTGTGCCTCACTTTGGCCAGCACCATCATCAGAGTCTGCTGATACACCGACATCAGGTAGCACAGGGCCCACACTCCCACTGTCATGATCATTTGTGAGAAAAAGCAAGAAACACAGGAATAAATTAATACCTGCCCTACTATAGTGCAATATATGTTAACAAACTAACAGTGCCACCAGTTATTACAGACAGTATAGCAATACACACAACAGGCCTGAGATCAACATGACAAACACTGCAATATTTCTTTAAATTGCTCATTAGTACTGACATAAAAATGTTTGCCTTACCATCTGCAGATGTGATACTCCTCTGTAGTCTAGATGGTCCTGGAAGAAGTTAAGAAAGAGTTAAGGGCAACATCATCACAAGTAACACAGGGGGGGTAATATATTTACTCATTTACATGTGCTTTAAGTTTAATGTCAACAAAAACGTGGCTGACAACTACAACCTAAGCTTATAACTGTAGCAATCTTTAACCCTCCCCAAAAAAAACATGTGACACAGAATTAATGTATTCATTTCAATTGTTTTACTACACAACAGTATTCAACTGTTCAGATAACAAAGTCTATCTGGAAGCTCCTGGGACGTGCACGCTGTCTCAGTAGTTGTTGCCCCCACACCCAGTACATATTGTCCTGCACTTTCCTGGTAGCTGTCTGGATCTCTTATATTTGCCAAGAGCTGTTCATACGGTGTTAGTGGGGGTTCCCTAGCAGGCCCTCCTCCAGTAGCCATTTGGTCATGGCCCACAGCATCTGCTCACCTGCATGCAGTAGTGATTATGTCAATGGCCCTGTGGTGCACCTCTGCTTATGTTCTACAATGGTCACCCACAGCATTCACATTCTGCATGATTTGCTGTCATATTTGCATCTGGGGTACCATATCTTCTTGTCCCCTTTCCAGGAGAAAAGCACCATGTTGTCAAAACCCATCCACGATTACTTGATTTTCCCTATTGTTGAAGGGTGTCTACAAGGACTGACATGCCTGAGTGGCATACTTGTTGGTGTCCTAAAAGACAACAGAAGTATAATACATATAAGTATCATATAACTACACAATAACTGTTTCCAGATAAAACAGAAAAGGTAACCAATCAGTATTACCCACTGGAGAAACATAAAACAACCTACAGATGTGAAATACTAACAACAGGCAGGATGCAAAACAAGGAGGGTAACAAGAGCAACATATCCTTGTATGTGCCATAACAGTAACTTGTCTTTGCATCCCCCCGCAAAAGAACAGGCAAATGATCCATTTTGCTAACAAAACATCTTTGAAATGCTAAAAGTGCTATCAAAGGACCTGTGTCTGTGATAATTGTACATAGGTATCGCACAGCTGCCCCACAAAAGAACAGGCAAATGACCCATTTTTGCTAACAAAGCTTCTTTGAAATACTAAAAGTGCTATAAGATTACCTGTCCCTGAAACATTTGTAGATATTTATCATGCAGCCCACTCAAAAGAACAAGTAAATGACCCATTTTGCTAACAAAGCAACTTTGAAATGCTAAAAGTGCTATCAAAGGACCTGTCCCTGAAACATTTGTACATATTTATCATACAGCATTCCAATTTCATGTGTTGTCCATCATGTGTACCTGTGTAATGGCTTGACAGACATGCCCATGCCATCAGTACACTTTTAATTAATAACAATAAAAGAAGGAACTCCAGAGACAGGGAGAAGTAAAAAAATGTTTAATACAGCATAAAACATCAAATGTAAGCACTTTTGCACAAATATGTGCTTCATCAGACAATTAAATTAACACAGATCACATTAGATCTTGAAGCTACAGGCAGATAAGAAACCTGGGTTAAATGACAAGGTTTCTTTAAAACCAGCATTGAAGTGCAGAAATTTACATAGATAATGTGTTTGTTGTGTTGATAGGCTGAAGTATTGGAATGACTATTTAAATGTGATCAGTGTTTATTTAATTGTCTGATGAAGCACATTTTGTGTGAAAGCACTTACATTTGTTTTTTATGCTTTTTGTATATTGCTTTACTCTATTTGCCCTGGATATGAGTGTTTTTGTTATGCCAGTATAGAATTATATTCATAGCATATTGTGGCTTTAAATAAGAGGTAAAATGCTGCTTTATTCACTAATGTGAATATTGTCACCTGCTATGTGTACTTTTAGATCAGTAACCTGTTTGGCAATTAGAGTAGAACTTATTGTAACCTCTAAGGGATACAAGTAACTCTGTGTTTCTGCATAATATCACTGTTATTTCTGATTTTAAGTTGGAGAATTCTAAATTGTGTGAAGCATCTTAGTAGTTATTTGTGTTTCTGTAGTATACCACTGTTGTTGTTCCTGACTTTTAGTGGATAATGCTAAATTGTAACATCTTAGTAGTTACTTGTTTCTGTAGCATACCACTGTTGTTGTTTCTGACATTTAGTGGAGAATGTTATATTGTGTGTTGCATCTTAGTAGTTACTGTTTTCTCTTCATAACCTTATACCAACACATAACAGTGTAGTGTATGTTATAACAGCTTGGTATCAACTGCAGTTACTTTTTTTCTCTGCTTTCCTTGCATTTTGTGTTGTTCATCGAATTGTGCTGTTTTTTACAAGGTATGCTGCTCCTCCCCTGCATCCTCTATCTTAGTTACATGGTAATCAGAGTGTTTTAAAATGTCATACCTAATATTTACCTCCTTTTCCTTTTTATTTCCAGTTCCCTCAGCAAAGGTTTTATTCTGTGTATTGGCCAACCTCCAATAAATAAAAGGCTGTCTGGTTGCTCTGCACTGTGAGACCCTGTGTCAGTGGAACAGTAAAGTGCTTTCAGCTACTCTAGTGTATGTTAGAGTTGTATTTAATCTATCCTCTAAACTGAAGGCATTTTTCTATAGCCTTTTACTGTAATTGTGTACCCTACTGTCCTCCCCCCCATTTTTCTCTCCCTATTGTACTGCTAGGTCAATTACTAAAAACTACTTTCTTTCTCTTGGAAAAGGTTTACCTATGTACCTGCAGCCCATACTTCAACTATTTTTCCCTATAGAAGTTGTGGTCCATTTCACGACACTATACTACATTAGTAGCACAAGATTTGTAGTTATTAGGAAGATATTGCACTACACTGACCTGGAATTGACTGAGTTTGGATTTCCTGATTTGTTTTATTAGAAGCTGGCCTGGTCCAGTTTTTCTGGCTGACACCCTTGTATTGCTTTATGTCTATCCCCCTCCCCCACCTTGAACCTGCATGCCTCCCTCCCACTCCTGCTTAATTACAGAAGCATCAAAAAAACCTGATGTAGCAAGGCACCATCTTTTGACTTAGCTTTTCTGCCCTTGCTTCATAGGAATCCCCAGTAGTGTGCTTGCATATAACATTTTTTCTCCCACCTGCTGTCATATTTAATATTATAAACTTGCCTTCTTGAGTATAGTTTATTTCTTTCTTCCTAACTTCTACCACAATTAAAATTATACACTTACCGTCTTCACCACATTAAAACACATACTGTCTGTCTAGGTGCTTTTTTTACTCTTCTTCCTACCTGTGTGGAGATAGTTTTTTGCTGGATTCTTGGGCTGTTAGGGCTTCCAAGGTCTGGTGGAACCCGCTTCATTCACCCTCTGCTTCACTCCAGGCTCACTCTGCTCCCCTAACCTAGCCCCATTCCCACCCACCCCTCTTTCATTACATTTATACTTCCCTAACCCATCCCATTCATTACCTTATCAACACCCTCCCATTAACTCAAAAACACACTCCTTACAAACTCATCCGACATACTCACACGTATCTTCCTTAAGATGTCTTACATCACTAATACACTGCAACACATGTGATTCCTTTTATTCATTCTCACCTGCACTGCACTTTTAGGCCTAGTATTCCATACCACCTCTATATACACCACCTTAATCCAACCTCCACAGTCATGCAGCACTCACACCCTTCCAGTAACAGATAACAATAATAGTTACTTTGACATCTCTCCTTCTTTTATCTCAACTCATACCACTACTCTCACCCAAACAAAACTTCTCTATATCAAATCCAAACCTAAATTCTGCCTCTCACAATACTCCATACCCCTCTCTAAGAACAATAATGCCCATAGTATAATTCACCTTCTCTTCTCACTTACTAAATGTGGGGAGAACCACCGCAAACCCGGCCTAAACCATCCCCATAAATCTAACGCAAACCCAAAACAGCACCGATAACACCTTATAACAATAAACATTTGTAACATCTGTAATAATATTTCTGAATTTCATACCTGGCTAACTACCCACACTCCAACTTTTGTCGCAGTATCTGAAACATGGCTAAAGCCGCATATTTCAGATACTGAAATTCTTCCCTGAGGCTACAACATAATTTGTTCTGACAGGCTCAACAGAAAGGGCAGTGGTGTTGCATTAATATATCAAAACTCCCTACATCTCACTTCTTATCCCAAACCAGTCTCTACCTTTCAAAACTTAGAATTTCTCCTAACAACTCTTCAAAGAAACAACAATAAAAACCTAACTATTACAGTAGTGTATATCTCCGCAGGCCAGAACATTCCCATTTTAGAAGAATTTATGTCATGGATAAACCTAAATGTATCAAATGAAACTGTAATCATAGGAGATACAAATATTAATTGGCAAAATCTTACCTGCAACTCCCCAGCCAACAGCATAAATTTACACAGCTTTACTCAGCTTATCAAAACTCCCACCAATGGCCTATCTACAGGATCAGAATCTATCTTAGACTGAATATTAGTTACCCACTCCCACAATTACTCAAACTCTGGCACCCTACCTGACATACTAAGTGACCAGCTCCCAGCACACACCCACAGGACTCACCCTCATATAGTCAATACACACTCCTATAAAACATCCAGAAATCTCATCCACTTAGACCAAAATAAATTCTCAATAATTCTAAAAGCCCATAACTGGCTCCCACTAAAAACTCTCCCCCTAGATGAGGCAGTTAATTACTTTAATAAGCTTTTCTTGGATACTCTTAATAGCTTAGCCCCCCATAAGTATCAAGTGAACAAAAGTGAATCACACCCCATGGCTAACAAAACTTACCAAACAATGCTTCCTTCATAAAGACAAGGCATAGAAAACTTGGCAAAAAGATAGAACACAACAAAACAAAATTAATTTCAAACAACTAAGAAATAGAGCCATTAATTAATTAATTATTCAAAGACTCCTTAACAAGCCCAAACAATGCTCCCAGAATACTAATAATCTCATGCAAAATGACAATGTACCACTTATTCCTGACAAAAATTCCAATCCTTCTGCAACTCACTAATTTTCTATTCAACCAGTACCCACATCTCTCATATGTAAACTATTAAAAAAACCTCAAACCATGCTCTTTTTCACAGACAACCTTCCCTCAGAATATTTACAACTAGCAACAAATGCAATTGCATATCCAGTTAGCATTCTTATAAGCCGCTCTCCCACAGAAGGATATGTTCCACATCTATGGAAAAAATCTATTATTACTCCACTACATAAAGGAGGAAACTCTCATGACATCTCAAACTATTGCCCCATCTCTATACTTTTCCCACTATCCAAAATCCTTTAAAGTGTGTACACACACAATTACTCAAGTACCTCATTGATAATAATCTTCTGTCTCCCACTCAACATGGCTTCTGCCCAGAGCACAGCATTATTACACCCCAGCTCTCATTCACTGATACTGTCAACAAAGCTTTAGATACAAGTCACCCCACTTCAGTAATCCTATTAGATCTATCTAAGGCTTTTGACACAGTATTACATACTAAACTTCTGATCCAGTTAACAAAACTTGGCTCACCCCCATATCCCTCAACTGGTTTACATCATACCTAAACAATAGACAACAATCTGTAAAGTGGCATAACGTCCAATCTGATTATCTGTCAAACAACATAGGAGTTTCACAGGGTTCCATTCTTGGACCATTACTCTTTAACGTCTTTATTAATGACCTCCACAAAGTCTCTCAGCTAGGTAAAATTATCTAATATGCCGACAATTTGACAATAATCTCTACTTCAAACAATTTCTCTGACCTCCTCACAGTTACTCAAAATGCTTTTACAGAGATTGAATCATGGCTAAACAATTCACAAATGGTACTAAACAACAAAAGAACAAAACTTCTATTATTCTCTTTAAAACCACCAGTCTTCAAAATCTTATCTAAAGACAGAACTGAAATAGAAATAGTAAGCCAAACTACTAGGTATTACAATTGATGACAAACTCGCCATTGAAACACACATTCTCAACGCAATAAAGAAAACACACTTTAAACTTGGCAAACTTTATCATCATAAACTTTACATGGACAAAAACACCAAAACAAAACTGACAAGTACCTTATTCATCCCTGCTCTACTTTATGGAAGTGCCATCTTTACTAACCTTCACTCATCCCTCAGCAATAAACTTCAGTCTTATTGCTATAAAATAGCTAAATTCACCTCAGGAAAGCCTAACCACTCACACCACTGCCAAGCAATCTCTGAACTGAACTGGCTGGATTTCCCAAACTATCTTTGCTATATCCAACTAATGCTAGCCCATAAACTAATTTATAAACCAGATACCTGCCCCACACTTTCATCAATACTACAAATGTATATTCTTTCATGTACCCTAAGATCCTCCAACAAATTGCTACTAAGTACAACCAAGCCCAACAAAAGAGCTGGAAATGCTTGTTCTCCAATAGCATTGCTAAAAAATGGAACTCTTTACTCTCCCATATTAACCAAATAGACTGTATAAAGACATATAAAGTAGCATTAAAAACTTACTTCCTACATAACCTCAGATGTCAATGCAAATCAAACAAACCACCATAAAAACTTCACTACTTATTACTAACCCAGTTCCATAGTTCAAAGTAACTTCTACCCTGACAGCAACACATCTCTATTACCACTATAACTGTTCTGCAGGATCTGCCATGTTTTTTTCTTGTGCTGCCAAAAAGAAACAACTCAAGCTTTGTACTATACTACCAACTGTTATCTAAATTTATATAAGTTCTGATGCATACTAATACGTTTTATATTGTCTATGTATTCTACTTTTATAATTTTTTAAAATTTTTGCATATTTCTGCTTTTAATTTTTTTTTTGTCAAGTGTCTATATTTTTATTTGACTGTATTAATTGTGGAGCTTTTCTCCCCAGGCCTCCACTGAAAATGGGTTCCTAACCTAGTGGACTTTCCAAGTCAACAAATGTCAATAAATAAATAAAAATAAATAAATTATGCTGTATTAAATGGTTTTTACTTCACCCTGTCACTAGAGTTCTTTCTTTTATTGCTTTTACTTTGCTGTTGCTACGTTTGGAAGGAGCACCAGTTTTGCCCATTGGAGGTTTCGTTTTACAAGTTTGTTGTTTACACTTCTAATTAATACATACAGATAAAAGTGTAAACTCCTTTGCTTCACATTATTCTTAAATACACTCCAGCATATGCAGTATGTAGGTGAAAAAATGGGAGCATACCTGCTGAAGTTCAATACTCTTCTGTGCAGAAATATTCTGAAGAAAAATCATTTTTGCAGTCTCCCAAACATATACAACTCTCCTCAACATCAGTTTCCCTAGCTACATGTTTGCCTTTTTATAGTGTTGTAGATTATTAATGGATAGATGCTAATTACAGCATAAACAGCTGAACTGCATGCTAATCAACCAATATGTCATGGTGGAGCTATTCAACAAGCTATAAAGCTTTGATGTAATCTCCATGCTGGTTTTTCCTGCAGATGTCAAAACTTTTGGAGTACAGACACGGAAAGTCTACACAGACAAAATGGGGCTGCTGCTGCTGCTTTAATCCCATTTGTATGTGCTAGAGGCTGAAGCCAATGCTCCTGCTGCTGCTAATAGGCCTAGGCTGAGAAGGAGAAGAGTTTTTAGGCCACTTATCACAACCTACATGATGTGGAAATTGTAGAGCACTACAGAGTGGACAGGGACACACTACAGGAACTCTGCAACCTCTGCTGCACTCAGCTCTGAGCCAGAGCCAACCAAGGGGAACACATTCCAGTGGAAACTAAGGTATGCGTAACCCTTAGAATCTTAGCTACAGGTACCTTTCTGAGACCAACAGGGAACAGACCAGGGGTGTTACAGGCATCAGTATCCAGGATCCTACATCAATTCCTGGATGCTATGTTCCAACATGCCGGTGAGCACATATATTTTCCCCATAGCTCTGAAGAGAGGGCCAGAAATATGCAACAGTTCTTCCAGGTAGCACAGTACCCTGAAATAGTGGGTGCCATAGATTGCACTCATGTAGAAGTTAAGGCACCACCTGTAGAAAAGTGCAGACTCTACATTAACAGAAAGGGCTATCACTCTATCAACTGCCAAGTTGTGTAATACCAAGGGAATCACCATGACTCGCATATCTAGCACACTTCCCAACTATACCAGATATTTGCTAGGGGGGATATCCCACAGGGTCATTTACTGGGGGATGCAGGATATGCACTGGAACTGTGGCTGATGACACCCATCAGAAATGCACACACACCCACAGAAGAACGCTATAATGAGGCACATGCTCAAACCAGAAATGCCATAAAGTGTGTGTTTGAGCTGCTGAAGCCATGGTTCTTGTGCATAGATACATGTGTGAGAGCCTTGCAGTACAATCCATGGACATGTACAAAATCTTCACAGTATGTATCATGCCACACAACATAATTTTATGGAAACAGCTGCAGGAAGATCAGCAAGGGGAAGGGGCAAACATCCCACTACCAATGGCTAGGACACCAAAGTCACAGGCAGATGAGGAGTCAGAGGGGGAAGCACCAGCTGCTGTGACATAGGCGTGCTCTGTATGCCCTTGCATTGTCTAAGAGACAATGCATAGCACACTCACTCACCACCTAGGGGCCTAAAATCTTCCTCTGACTCACATACATATATTAATATTGAGGCCAGGCAAGTCGCACAAACTTTACCTCCCCATGTACTGGCTATGTACTGCTTGCATCAGAAAGAGTCAGTCCTGAAGTAACATGGTGGCATCTGCTGCATTTACAAGGTAAGTCCTGAACCTGGAGTATATTGCTTAATAATGTTATGGCATATACTTGTACTTCATCACTTGGCACAGTAAGCAAGTTAAAGGTGGGAGAGTTGTACAGAAATTACCTTAACATATGACACCAGAGACTTATTTGACTTATATGTGTCCATTAGTAGGTAGTAGGCCTCAGGCATCAAATATTCACACAGTCATACCTCTCAGAAGTACTGATGATCACTGCATGCCCTCCGTTTAGTTCCATATCTTTGTACTAGAAAATTATTAAAGAGAGAAGTTAGAAAGTAATGATGCACATTGCAGTTTCTAACTTCACAACCCTCACAAGATCAAACAACAGACTGATGCATAACATGGAGAGTAACAAGGGCAATACATTCTTGTTTGTGCCACAGCAGTAACTTACTTTTGCTCCCAACCAAAAGAACAGTCAATTCTTTTTTGTGCTATAACAGTAAATCATAGGTTCATAGGCTGGTACTGGGCTATTGGCCCTAGGGCCTATACAAGCCTAGCCATAACAATTCCCTAGCTATTTCTTCCCACACTATTTACTTCCCTGGACCCCTGTCTAGCAGGGCAACTGACGTGATCCCTTGGGGTGAATATCCTTTCTCCCATCCAATAGTCAAGGTTCCTTTTGAAGAGGTTCAAAGAGGTGCTCTGCTTGACATGTATGTGCAGTCTATTCCAGAGTCTGGTGAGTCTCTGAGTCAGGAACCTATCCCTCCAGCATGTTTTGTTTATTGTGATGACAAGGTTTAGATCCCTGGAGCGTATGGCTTTGAGGGATTGGGATTTCTTTAATTGTAGCATGTCCAGCAGCCCTTGGTTTGACATGGCCTGGTATGTTAAGCAGAGATCGTGTCTGAGTAGACAATATGCGACAGTGTATAGCTGGAGTTTTTTAAGGCGGTCAGCATAGGGCATGTGCTTTAGGCTGGTGATTCTTTTAGTGAGGTATTTCTGCAGCCTTTCCAATTGTTGCAGATGTCTTGAGAGGTACATACCAAATGGGGCATTGTATTCTATAATGGGTCTAATGAGGGATGAGTACAGTGGGACAATGACCTCCTTTTTCCTGAAAGAAAAGCCCTTAGTAATGAGGTGTGCCACATAGAAAGATTTCCTGACTTTTGTAGCAAGGTGGTTATTGAAGGTGGGACCACTGTCCACCTGTGTCTCTAAGTCTCTTATCACACTTTCGGTGTTTAGTGTACTGCCACCTATGTGGTAATTCACGGGTACATGTTTTTTTCCCAAAGGGGATGACTATAAATTTCTTGGCATTGAGCTTGAGCCCATGGCTCTGGCACCAAGCATCTGTTTCTGTAAGGCCTTTTTGTTGAGTATCCACATAATTTGGGGATTCAATAATGGCTCCCAGTTTGCAGTCATCTGTGAACTTTGTCAGCCAGAGTCCCTTAGTGTTGGCCTGTACTTCAGAGAAGTAGATGCCAAACAAGAGCGGTCCCAGGACTGAACCCTGAGGTACTCCACTTGTCACTTGTCTGGAGCTGGATTTGGAGTCAGCTATTTTTACAGTGTGGGTTCTGTCAGTAAGACAGTTGGCAACCCATTGAGTGATGTAGGTATTAATGCCCAGCTTAGTAAGTTTATCTATGATTCCAGAGTGGGGGGTGGTGTCAAAGGCCTTGGCAAGGTCCAGCTAGACTGTGTGGGCTGCCTTACCCTCATCTAAGGCTCTGGAGATGAAATCAAAAAAGTCAGTCAGGTTCAGGAGACAAGAACGGCCCTTCACAAACTCAAACTAGGTGGGGTCCAGTGTTTGAAGGTTGCCAATGTCTTTGTTTATAAGTTCCATGATAATACGTTCCATGGCCTTGCAGATCAGGCTCGTCAGACTGATGGAGTGGTAGTTCCCAGGATCCAAGGTGGATCCCCCTTGTGGAGTGGGTTAACTATAGCTGTGTGCCACTCAGTAGGCACGAAGCCTTAGGTGAGGGTATGATTAAACATGACACTTAGGTGAGGTGCCAGTTCATTTTGTAGTTCATGTAGTACACAGCCTGGGATGTCATCTGGTCCTATGGATGCTGTATTCTTAGCTTTGGAGAGTGTGTGTTTTACCTATGTGGCCGTTATTACCAAAATTTGGCAATCATCCTGTATTGAGATGGGCTGTTTAGGGGGTGAGAGGGGGGGTGAAGTTGGCACTGAATCGATCTGCCAGGATATTGGCAATATCCTTGGGATCAGTATATTTAATGCCATTCTGTTGTAGCTCAGAGCAGATCTGAGCATTGCCATTTAGATTCTTGACATAGTTATAGAATGCATTGTGGTTGTCTTTGGAATCTTTGGCAATTTTATTTTTGTAACTAGCTTTGGAGGATTTTATGAGGGATCTCAGCTTCTTACTGAGGCTGGTAAGGGAGTTTTTTGCATCCTGGGATTTTCCTCTTTTTAGCAACAGTTTCTTCCTTTTGTTGTAAAGCTTGTTTATGGCAGGGGACCACCAAATTGACTTCCTTTTTTTGGAGGAGAGCATTTTGGTTCTATTTGGGAGGGCACAATTCATGCATGAGTGGATGTGCTCATACAGTGTCTTAGTGTAGGTTTCAGCATCAAACTTTCAGTTCCCGTCTGCATGGATGTCATGAAGTTTGTCACTTCTGACTTGAATAGCATGAAGTTGGCTTTGGAAAAGTTTTTTATGGAGGTTTCCTTACTGGGGGGTGGAATTGGGATGTGGATGTTAAGGGTGATTAGCTTATGGTCTGACCTGACCAACATGGGGGTGACCATAGGTGTGGAGCATTGATTTCTCATGTTGTTAATGACCAGATCTAGGATATTGGAGCCCCTGGTGGAACTATGGATTAGTTGATCCAGGGCATTGAAATTTATGAATTCCAAGAGTTGTTGGGCAAAGGTAATGGTACATGAGTAGTTTTCCTAGTTAATGGCAGAGTAGTTGAAATCACCCAGTATTAGGGTGTTTGGTTGTATCTTAATATTTTCTTGTATGTTTAGAAAGGTGTAGTGAGAATCTTGGGGAATGGTGGGGGATCTGTAGCAAGCTACAGTTTGGATTGCAGTCTTACCTAGTGTTAGTTGCACCTGGGGAATTTCAGACGCATTGTGTTGGGCAACTAGCCTGGTGGTGTGAATATCCTTGGTGAATATGGACACTCCTCCACCTTTAGTGTTTCGATCCTGATTTGATGGCCGAAAAGTGTGGTAAGAGTTGTAGCCTGGTATTGCAGGGGTGCTCTTGGAGCCTTGAACCAGTTCTCAGTTACTGCACAGATATCGATGTTCTCCATTTTTAGGAGTGCCTCAAGAGAGTGCATTTTGAGGTTTAGACTTCTAGCATTGAGTAGCATTACCTTCAGGAACTCACTTTTGCTTGCCCCAAAATGCTTGTTTATGCCATAACAGTGTCAGTTTTGTTCACCCCCCCTACTCAGCAAAACATTGTGCCCCTCTTTGTGCCATAACAGTAACTCACCTTTGCTTCCTGGGCAAAAGATCATTCTGTTTATTATGCCATCCACCCACCCTTGAGTTGTTGGAAACTGCATATCATATTATTCCCAGTTAATATCCTCATACATTTTAAGGCCAATGACAAAGAATGGCTTACACACTGCATGTGTCAGAGTGCTGGTCAGATAACTGATGAATGACCAAGAAACACAAAAAAGTAAGACACAGCTGTATGTTTGCAAACAATAATCATAACAGGTTGTGTGATCACTAAGTACACTACATCCAAATACACTACATTTAATATATGTACAAATAACAGTTTATGGTTTAATACTAGTGTACATTCCATTGCAGCTGGTTGTGTGAAGAATGACTTCAGTTCTTTGCTGCAAAGCTGTTGGTGTGACAAAGAGGGGTAAGGCACCCATCCTGTTTTCTGAAGGTGCACTGGAGTGAGAGTTGAAATCCAGACCTATGTAGAAATGTGCCATATGTACTAACATTTTGTACTGTGTATGTCATAGATTGCCTTTCTTCATTTCAAGTATTTGTCCCCTTTTACTGGATAAGTAGACCACCCAGAAATTAGAAGGCCAAAAATAAAAACTGGCTATATTTAATCTGTGCTATTGCCTGTGACAGTAGGTATACATGTAAGGCTGGAATGCAGATGGTCCTGGGTTCTAGTTTAGCATGTACAGCCTTTGTTTTACTGCTGTGAAATTGCAGTTTGTAGCAATGAACTGAAACATTAACAGCTGTTATTTCAACTCTCTTGTGACAACAGGTGGTAGTGTAGGAGTGTCATGCATATGGCCTTGGGTTCAAATACAGGATATTCTATACATTTTTACTGTTGTTGCACTTTCCATTATAGTCACTTTCACTTATAACACTTGGCATTATGTAGCTGATATTAATTATATGTATGATGGCTGAGACACTAATATTGTGTCAGTTATTTCTTTATTAACTATGTATTATCACATTTATTATCAAATGTATGACTGTGGGTATATTGTGCATTATGTTTCTGTAAGTATATTTCTGCTCTCTGGACTGGCATGGCCTTCAGATTTGACTAATACACGTACACAAGTTCCTGTACATCAAATAATCCTGAAATTACGTTGCTTGCCACTGATGTGCACTGCTTACCACCCCGCACCCCAGAGCACAGTGTTTGTGCTATGGTGTGCAGTGTGCAACATTTTCAAACAGTGTGCACATTCCCAGTAAATGCAATAATGAGAATTGGTGGGATCCATGGTAGACATGGCAGTCATTCGTGGAGAGGGTGTGAAATTTAGGGCTCCGAGATGGGGTGTCCAGGAGTCCAAGATTTTTGTTGTACTCCTATTGAAACACCACAGTGCCAGGTTGCTGCAGGGGGACTATTCTGGGTACAAGTATAAGTCGGAGGCTTGGGATAGTTTGACCCAGGCTGTGACCAGTGCCATTGGTATCCCCCACACTGGTGAACAATGTAGGCACCTCTTTAGTGACCTATGTCAGAGGAAGAGAGGTACCCTCAATGCTTGGATCAAGGAATTTAGTATGGGGGACATCCCACACATGTGTAAGTATCAACTACAGAGAGTACTTGTATGGCTGAAAAGCTGTATATAGGCAAGGCTGGTATTCTGTTCTGTTCTGTTTTTTTCCACAGCTGTCACAGAGAGAGCTAGAGAGAGAGAAAGATCATAGTGGAGGACCCATGCCAATAGACTGTTGAGGATGAGTGAGCCATGTGGTATATATGCAGCAGAAGAGTAGTGTTATCATAGCATTAAAAGTTAAAGATAGCTTTTTAGTATTTTATACAGTTGTATCAAATTGAGTATGCATATATCAACTGTAAAAGCAAGTATGCATCCATTAGTCTGTAGCACAAACAAAGATAGTTTGTTATTTTATACAGTTGTATCAAATTGAAAATGTATATTCCAACTGTAAAAGCAAGTATCCATGCATTAGTCTGTAGTACAAACCAAGAGTACAATCTTAGACATTAGTCAGAGGTGGTGGGTTCAAATACCACACTTCCCACCTCAACTATACAATAATTGTTAGTTCTTCAACTATGAGTAACTTAAAGGTTTGAAGTAAAAGCTCTATACTATTGGCACACATGCTGTGCTGTAAACTGTAATCTGGATAATTGAAACACACATCTGTATAATATATGCACATGTCAAGGAGTACTTGCTGCAATCTGTAGTATAGTGTGCATCTGTTAGGAGCTGCTAGTCTTAAAAGTAATAAGTTGTCTGTTAGGAGGTGGTAGTCTTAAGAGTAAATTTATTTTATTTTTATTTTATTTTACATTTGTTGACCAGGATAGTCCGATTGAAACCATGTCCATTTTCAGTGGAAGCCCAGGGAGATAAGCTCCGAGTTATCAGATACAATAATACAAGTAATACAAAATTACATAAATAGTATTACCAAAGAATATGTAGGCAGACATGAGATACACCTGGTTATAGTCAGGAGAAAATTAACAATAAATAGTTGGGTTATTCACATTCATGTTGAGAGTTAGCCAGGCTTGTTGAAGTGGCAAAGCCAGTTAAATGTCATATGTTGTTTGGGTTTAGTTTTAAATTGTCCTAGGGAGGAGAACAAAGTAATATCACCTAGAAGTAAGTTCCAGGCTTTGCATGCAGCATTAGCAAAGAAGGCATCTTCAGCTGCATTGCTGATTTTGATTGTCTGAATTAGAAGTTTGTTTGAGGATAGAAGCAGTCTTGGATTGTTGTGGGTGGTGATAATATTTTAAAGGGCTGGTTTGTTATCTGGGTTATAGAGGATTTTGTTAGCCATGATTAGCAGGTTATATTGGATGAGACTGGGAAGTTCTAGACACCCAATCTGTTTAAGGTTGATGCAATGGTGTGTTCTAAAAGGCAGTCCAGTGGCAAACCTGGCAATATGATTGTAACAGGTTGACA
Source organism: Protopterus annectens (assembly GCF_019279795.1). Taxonomy (NCBI): domain Eukaryota; kingdom Metazoa; phylum Chordata; order Ceratodontiformes; family Protopteridae; genus Protopterus; species Protopterus annectens. The sequence continues at coordinate 1,453,168,390 of NC_056746.1, read as the reverse complement.
GTCTATTTTGTACAGATTTGTTTATATTGGTGAGAAGGGGGGAGGCATATAAAAGTGTTGAGAGTAGGTGAGAGAGAGCTACAGCCATCTTAGCTGGAGGGGTTAGTAAGGCTAAGATATTATTAGATACAGCTGTATTCAAACCCAGTACCATCTGGTGTACTCGACAGCCTGAATATTCACTGTCAGAGTTTAGCAATGCTGTCACTGGAAGAGTTACATGACATTCCCTTATATACTACTCATTCTTAAGGTCTTCCTTTTGCCTGGCATGCAACACCATGCAAAGAAGATAAGCATAGCCAAACCTTCCATTATTCTTCTGTTTCCCGTTATAGCATGAAGCGCTGCATCGTGCAAACAATGGTAAAAAAATAATAAAATAATAATAAAAAACTGACAGAGATAACACAATTTGCACAACAATTAAGAGGAGGTTGGATGTTACTGAAACAGCACCTGAAAATTGTGTGCTGCTTACTTGCATTTCCAACCTCGACAGATGTACAAGTAACACTTTGTAAGTCTAACCTGAGACACTCACTTTATGGAAGCATTTACAGTTGCCATCCACTAAACACAAATGCTGAGGGAGTGCATGCAGCATGTTTACATCCCTACATGGATCCAATTTTTTGGCATTCAGCAATTTTGATTTTATACCTCATTTGCATATTCACGGTGCTGACAGCCCTGAAGCTACACCAGAAGGCAATTGTATAACTAGGGAAACTGAAGGAGAGCCAAATTTGTTATGTTTTGAAAACAGAGGAGTACTGATTTTAAGATGATATGCCTGCATTTCGCCAGCTACATATTGCATATGCTGACACGTTACTATAAGTAGTCTGTTTAATGTTTTTTTTTATAATTATTTTGATTAGTATATGCTTTTACACTTCTGTCTGCATTACTTACAAGTGGACTGTTCATTTGGAGTGGGGGAGCAAAGATGCATTTGTGTTATTACACAAAAAAGGATTTATGTTGCTATTATTACTCTCCTTTTGTTGCATCCAGCCTACTGTTACATGTTACGGTTAGTTCTGTACAAATCTTATACATTTTACTTTTTATCTGTTCATGTAGACTCCTTTCCATGGCTGTATTCCAAAAGTTTTGGAATTCATATGGAACACAAGCATGGAGTCTTCAGTGTTGCTTTGTAACTTGTTGAATAGCTCCAATGTATTGCCTTGGCTGTTTAGCATACAGTTTAGCTGCTTATGTAGTAATTAGCATGCCACAGCATTTACTTTGATTGTGTTGGGTTGTGCACATCGAAATGATGCTTACTTACTAAATGTAAAAGTTTCCATTCTCATGTGTGCATCATGCCACAAGGTGCACATGGTGGCAAACCACCATGTAGGCTTTACTGAATCCCACTGATACTTTTACTATGATATGACATGTTTGACATCTCTATAAATGTTAATAGGTTGAATAATGGATGTAAGATGGGTAGCCTAAATAAATATTTAAAGGTATTCAATACTCAAATTATATTTTTACAAGAAGCACATTTAATAAAAGAGGACATAGATAGACAAAATACAAATTATTATTCTAAACTTACTAGTTCTCATTACAAGTAGAAGAGAAGAGGGGTAGCAATACTATGGAAGAATTCTATGCCAATACCCAAAATCAAAAGTATATATAATGATAAAAAAGGAATGTTTTGTTTGGTATCCTTAGAAATAAAAGGGAAAACATATACTCTAATGAATGTTTATTGGATACCAGGGTTAGTGCAAAAGTTGTTAAACATCAACTAGAAGATATCATCCAACTCTCTAAAGAAAGTATTATATTTGTTGGGGACTTTAACTGTATCTTGAGTGATAAAGACACCAATGCCATTAATAGATGCAGAAAACCTGTCTCTGCTAAAGCTGTTATGGGTTTTATTGATTTGTTTAATATTACAGATTTAAATTCATTCTCAGAATCAAATTCACTATTCTTCACACATTTGTTATATAGACATGGCTCTCAATCCAGAATAGACAGGGTGTATATTTCAAATGGCCTAATTACAAGATTGGGTAAAGTTAAAGTAGTTTCTTACCCATTATCAGATCATAATGCAATTACATTTGAAATGGTACTAAGTATTACTACTACTAATATTCCTATCAGAAGAATATCAGCATATATAACTTCTTCTTCTTCTTTCAGCTTTTCCCGGTTAGGGGTCGCCACAGCGGATCACCTGCCTGCTCATGACTGGCAGTGGAGTTTTACAGTGTAGAGTTGCCAGCCCAGCACCCAACCTTCCACTGAAGGCACACACACACACACACACACACACACACACACACACACACACACACACACACACACACACACTCACACCTAGGGCCAGTTTGGAGTGTCCAATCCACCTATAGCATGTCTTTGGGATGTGGGAGGAAACTGGAGCACCGGAGGAAACCCACATGACCACAGGGAGGGCATGCAGATTCCGCACAGAAGGCACCCCAGCCGAGGATCGAACCAGAAAACCTCTTGCTGTGAGGCAACAGTGCTAACCACTGCACCACCGTGGCCGGCCAATATCAGCATATATAACTAATTTAATTTATTTTAAAGACTATTTTTCTAAAAAAATACGTACATTTATAAATATAAATATTGTAACTGACACCAGAAATAAACATGAGATTCCTTAAAAGCATATTTACATGCTAAAATTGTATGTTGGTATATCAATAACAAAAACAACGGGACAAAGAACTAATAGATTTATAAAAAAAAATAGATAAACTGAAATTAATATATAAAAAGGTGATACAGACTTGTTAGAAGAATATAATACAAAATATTTAGAGATTATACAACATAAAACACCAATAAATACACCAATAAATTTAGAAAAGATTAAAATGACTTCTTACTTTCTAAACCCTAAAAATTTACATAAACTATCTATCAGATCAAAAACAATTATTAAATCTAATCATACTAAAAAAGTTTATGCCCCAAGTAGTAAAAAGACGGTTACAGAATTAGAAGCAATATTGCAGTAATTTAGAATCCATTTTAACAAAATCAATTTAATTTAATAGAACCAAAGGATGTGATTAAATGTTTCATAAAGAAAAATATTAAAAATGCATTACTGAAAGATCATATAAAATAATAGATACACCTATTTCAGTGATTTAACTTAAAAATCAAACAGGCAAGTTAAAGCTAAATAAAGCTCCAGGTAATTGTGGCATTTTAGCAGAATTATATATGTTAATGCCACAACAGCTTTTACTGGTACAATTGAAAGTGTATTCAATAGTTGGAGAATTATCAAATGGTCCCCTAACTTGGAAATATACTCATCTCACCCATATTAAAAACTGATAAATATGCAACAAAATGTTTTTCTTACAGACCAATTTCCTTATTAAACATAGATTGTAAAATATTTATGGCAATAAATGCAAACAAGATTAAACAGTTTCTTCTCATCCTGATAAATGAAGATCAAACTGGTTTTGTATTGAATACAAATTTTTATAATGATATCAAAAGAATAATTTCAATACTTGATTTTGCTAATATTACAAATGGAAACTGAACCTTAGTTTAGACATTAATAGTGCCTTTGATTAGTTCATTGGGGATATTTATTATCTGCAATGAAAGAGTATCACTTTTCAAATAATTTCATGCAGCTTATTAAACTTCTGTATGGAAAATCTCTTGGCTATATAACAATTGGCTTATATGCTTCCAAATCAATTAAAATTACTAAGGGCAATAAACAGGGATGTCCATTGTCACCTTTATTTTTTGCATTGGTTATGGAACCATTTGCAAGTTATATTAGATCAAATATAAATATTAAAGGTACTCAAATGATAATTTAAATTCTAAAATACAACTTTTTGCAGATGATATTCTATTAACTTTGATCAACTATGACCTCTCTCTTGATACTTTATTTAATTCAATTGCAATTTTTCAGAAAATACCAGGACTTAATTTTAACAAATTTGAAAATGAATATTATTGTTTGCAATGATAATCCACATAAAAAGGATGAGAAATGTTCTAAATATATGATGAAGACAGAAAAATCTAGGAATTATTTTAAAAGATAATACTAAGGATATAATATCACTCAATTACGTCAATAGTTTAGATAATACAAAACATCTTATTAATAAATTGAATAAACTGTTTTTTACAATGGAAGACAGATCGTCTCTAATTTAAATTATCGTTATTCCAAAAATATACATAATAGAATCTATATCTCTTCCTCCTAATAAAGATTATATAAAACAGTTTAACTCTTTGCTTTTAAAGTTTCTTTGGTTTTCTAATATACCTAGACTGGCATTAAATCATCATATAAGTGATTGGATGACAGGACATATTGGCTTTACAGATCTAGAATTATATACTATATCATCAATTATCAAACCAGTAATTTTATGGCAAAATCCTAGTTACTCTGCTGAATGGAAAGAAATGCATAAAAAATCTAGTTAAGACCTAACTATTCAATAACAATACAACATGGTAAAATATTAAGTAACAGCTTTCAATAACTGATTAGAGATGATTTTTTTCTGAAAATAAGAGCAAACTGATTAACTGTTATTATGTTGGTAATATGTTAAGTAAAAAAAAAACTTTATATATAAAAACCCTTATTATAAAGTACGGCTATTTTTATTATACCCTATAGCTTTTATGCAGGATTGTATTAATGCATTTAATTTACCAAAAGGATTAAACTTAGGAATCTTAAAAATGAGGTAATGCAACCAACTATATGAAAAACAGTTCCAAAATTTATTGAATTATTAATTACATTAGAACACTATAGGTTGGAAAGGGATGCTTCTCCTATATATGTAAAATTGTTAAAAACACAAAAATATATTATAAAGAAAATTATTGGGACTGTTTTAGGTTAGTGGATAAATATACTCCAAGTGAAGAAGATAAGAAACTAATACTGTTGTCATCAATACAACGTATTATTTCATTACACTGGAGATCATTCTCCTGGAAATTTATACATAGGAATTTTATCACACCACATAAAGTTGAATTAATGTATAAAAAAGTACTTGGATTTTGGAGGTATAATCAAATATAAAAGCTGATTGGCAACATATACTCTTTAGCAGAATACTCAAATAACCAGGAATCACAGACACAATAGAATAAAATCAAAAAAGATTTTAATATGCTCTTGACAGACATGCAAATAAAACAATAAAAAGTGCTTTTTCAATGATACTCTCTTCATCAGACCATGAAATTTACCAATACAGGATGTATATATAAAATAAAATCAATTAATTCATTAAAAGCAATCAACCAATCAAAACTCCACAGTTTCAATAACATAGCCAATAATTGCTTTAGTGCTACAAACAGAGCTGACATTTAATATCCAATGAGCATGTGGAATCCAGTACACACACACCCATTCAAGACCAAATATTTATACTAGAAAGCTTACGACCATAAAAACAAATCATTCAAAAACTTAAAAGACTAATACTACATGAAACTACCAAGTAGGCCCTATTTACTTAATACTATTTAGGCAAAGTACAGGATTTAAGAACAGGATTCAGTGGGATCTTCTCATTAAGACCCCACCCTCTGTCTGCACAGAATTTAATGATCCACCTAAGTTCCACTTTCTCTATCCATCCATCCTCAACCCTTTTTCCCATTTTTGTACATGGGATTGGGGTGTCTATTCAGCAGTGGCAATCATCTTGAGCCAAGGTTTAAACCACTGGGTACTAGCCCTGCCATGGTAGCTCATTCATACCACTCACTCACAAACACACTTTTACCTACACCCAATTTAGAGTGCCCAATCCACCTACTGCATGTCTTGTAATATGGAAGAAAACCAGAGCACCCAGAGGAAATCCATGTGACCACAAGGAGTACATGCAGACTTCGCACAGAAGGCACCCCAGCCAAGAATTGAACCAGAGATCCTCTTGCTCTGAGGCAACAATGCTAACCGCTGCACAACTGTGGCCTCCTTCCACTTTCTCTGTGGTATTACAAAAATAACCAACCTGTGGGTCTTTTCCTGGTTTCTCCAGAACCAAAAACTTAAATTTGTGCGAAGGCACACTCAATAACATACTTGGCTAAACCATTGGAATCATCACGAATACAAATTTTATATAGATGTTCTCTAATTCTCTCCATAAACATTCTATTTGTTTTCCCCACATAAAATGATTTACAAACAATGCAGTGTGCTAAATATACAATGTCCTTGATATGAAAATCAGCTATTAGATTAAACTTATGCCAATCATTAGTGTCTGGATGAATAAAAAAAACTGGTAGTATCTACATATGTACAAAAATTATATCTCTGACAGCCCCTAGTGCCTACTGTCTCCTCAATTTCATGGTGATCAGTTACCTTTTGATTATAACCTAAGAGTCTCTTCAAAGAGTTCCTGTTTTTAAATCTAAAGTGTGGTGTATCACCCACCACCTGCTTAATTTTATCATCAGTCAACAAAATGGGCCAATGTTTTCTAAAAAACCTCAGTAACTACTTTAACATCACTGGTATAAAATAATGAAAAGAAAGATAATCGCTATCAACTTTATTATATGAAGATTCTTTAACCAAAGATGCAGAAAAATAAGGGATAGCATTAGTTCTCCATAATTCTGCCAAATTTTGTGAGCTTTTTCTATCTCAGCATTAGTGTAACCCCTTACCAAAAATTCAGACTGAAGGCTTTTCAGATCTGTATCAAAATCCACATAATTTTTATTTAACCTGGAAATATGTATGCCTTGTTCCTTCAAAACATTATCAAAATTGTACTTGGGGTGCATGCGTCTTCTGTGCAAGAGTGTCCTCCTCCTGCATGGATTCCTATACAATCCAGTGGGAAAAGATACATCAGGTAGTCTGCTGACCCTTATATCCAGGAACTCAATAGTATTGGATGAATATTTCATATTGAACTTTAAGAACGACATGATAGTATGTAGATAATCCACAAACTCCTTCAACCTTTCCAAAGGACCATCCCAAATCAAGTATATATCATCCATAAAGTGACAATAAAACTTAATGTAGGACTCAAAACCCGTGTAATCAAAGATGCAGCTACATTTCCATTGAGCCAAAACCATTTTGGTGTAGCTATAGGCACACGCGTCTTTTAAGTGTATAGATGATTTGTTTTTATGGTTGTAAGCTTTCTAGTATAAATATTTGGTCTTGAATGGGGTGTGTGTACTGGACTCCACATGCTCATTGGATATTAAATTACATCTCTGTTTGAAGCACTATAGCAATGATTGTCTATGTTATTGAAACTGTAGAATTTTGATTGGTTGATTGCTTTTAATGAATTAATAGATTTTATTTGAAATATGCATGCTCTACTGGTAAACTTCATGGTCTGATGAAATAAATGTCATTGCAAAAGTGTTTATCTTTCTACTATTTTATTTGCCTGTCTGTCGAGAGTATATTGAAATATTTTTTGGTTTTATTCTGCAATGTCTTGATGATTCCTGGTTATCTGAGTATTCTGCTGCAGACATTTTTAACAGGAGCACTGTTAATTCTTGGGGGAAACCTTGTTTCCTTACAACATATTTATTCTGCTGTGTGTTGGTGATTCCTGGTTATTTGAGTATTCTGCTGCAGATGGTTTTAACAGGAACACAATTATTTCTTGGGGAAAGCTTTTGCTTTCTTGCAACATTTATTCTATGACTGTACATTACTCAAGCTATTTTGGGAAAATATAAAATATTTATTACAAGCTGCTTTAATGATACATTCAAGTTAACTAAATCTTTGGTTTTATTTAATGTACCAATTCCTACATGTGTTAATAGAAAAAAAATCATCTCCTTTGGGATATATTAGCTATGACAAGAAAGGTCTTTACTATTAATTGGAAGAATGACTCTCCTCCTTCTTTGAAATAATTTAAGAACATTGCAAGTAATGTATGCCAATTTGAATTAGCTATAATCAAAACAAGAACTGGAATCACTTCATGTTAAAATACTTGGCTGAAATTTAAAGAATTATTAGAAAAAAGTATGATAAAATCTTTAAGAAGTAATGTTAAAAGCATAGCTTTCAAAATTTTAATTACCTTGCAGACAGCGTTGTAAGTAGTTGTTATTTTTGGTTGATATGAAATTTAGTTTTTATAATTACAATCTATTTTGAATGGTTTAATGTCTTACATTGTTAATTTTTTTAATATTTAATATAAAGAAATATTAAAAAGTCTCATCTGGTATGTCCTTTTCATAAACACATTTGTTATTTATATAAAGATTTATTTGTTCTATCTACTGTTAATATTTCAAGAATTGTACATGTAATCATCAGAACTTAAATTGTCTATAACATCAGGGATTTATCCATTTTTAGAAGATGATGATGTTTCCAGATTTTATTATGTCCTGGTTTTGCTCCCTTGATTTGAAGTGCAAATCATGAGAAGGACAATTGATTCTAAGGGTCTAATCAAGGGCAACATATTACTAACAGCAAACAATAACCTGTGAAAGTATATAACAGTACCATCCAGTTATTAATTTGTTTTTAAAGGGAGGCATCTAGTATTACAAAGAAGTGGTTGTAGGTCCCTGAGTGGAACTTTTTATGTTATGTGGCTGGGTGAAATATGTAGATGGTTGCTTGCTTTCTAAACTGCAGATGTATAGGGGTTATCATTAATAAGCGTCAGAAATACTACCAACAACTACAGAATTGTTTGAGCAGTGGCATACAATCCACTCAAGGGAACAGTTTTTCTTTGTTGGCTTAATGATTCTAGTTCTTAAGCAGAGCTGTGTGAGACCAGTAAGACAAAGATGTCGATATGATAAGGTGTCATCAAGGATCACACAGTCACCTTGGATGATTGTTTCACCTTGTATAATGATAGAAAACTACTGAAGTGACAATTCCTATCATAGGGGGAGTATTATGGGGAACATACAGATAAAACATTTTCAGGTAGTTTTGAAGAATTTATTTTGCTGGTGGTAGGTATTGATTCTCTTTTTATTTTGGGGGGAATTTGCATAAAATATTCTGAGCACAGCAGATACTGTATAAAAGTTGTCCCCCTAGCACCTTTAATAGGTCTTTCTTACCTAAAAAGTTAGTTAGATGGAGTGTTTTTACTAGAATTAATGCAAGTGTTTAGCAAGGGTCCATTTCCTGAAGCTATGCTAAGAGTATGGAATTGACTCCAGACATTTTGTTTCACTTGTTTTGCTACAAATGCAATAAGTTAAAGTCACAATTGCAGACAATTCCATTGATGATTATTCATGTTTGTTATGATGGGGATGTGAGATAAAACAAAGAAAATTAAAATGTTTCATATGAAGACCAACACAAAGGACTAAGTATGTATTGTTCTGAATAAGGTTGTTAAAAGCTTTTTGTTATAAGATGTGAAGGCATAGTAGGGACAGGGCAGAGTTTGAAGCAGTTTGCTATATGATTACTTTCTGTTATGTGAAACAAACCGCAGTTTCTGAATGGTTTGAACATACATTGTTATTCTAAGTAGTTTATACCGAGTGATGGAAAATAAATTTTGCTTATAGCTGTGGTAGAAAGTGTGGGAGGTTCTACTATGAAACATTGAAAGGCAAAACCCTAAACATCAGGAAATAACCAAAATTTAACATTTAAAACACAAGAATAAGAAAGTAAAGTGTAACCGTTTTTTGTAGTGGTCCATCACATTTGCACTGCCTCAATTCAGTATACCAACCCCGAAGAAATGAAAACTTAAAGTAGGGAGAAATCACTCAAAAGAAGTGAATCACTACGAGCATACATTTAGAATTCACACTGGTGATGAGTTCCTGTGGGAAACAATGACCAGCATTGTGCGTGTCTGCATTTTGTACTTCTGGGAACTAACAAATGTGAAATTGTACCTTGGCCACTGGGAGATATGCCTGTAGAATAGCATTTAAGATATTGTCATAAAAGGAATTTCAACTCGTAGTGCTATTCCACAAACTATAGGGTAACAACAAATTCCTAAAATGCACTTTCTATAAAGATTACTAGACGGCAAATTGGTATAGAAGTAGACTTGTGAGTTGTTGCTTGTGTTGGTGAGCATGAACTGGGCAGGATTTATAATTGTAGACAAACCAAGACAGAGACTGGAGAAAGCTGCAACACTTTATTCTGGTACAAATTAAGTATGTAATTTGTGCACTTTTTCATAGTGTTGTGTGTGGCATGTGTTTAAATATATACATGCTTTTACATTATGTCTCTTTAAATTCCATGGGTCAATCAAGGTGTGTTTGTCAATTACATTAATTGATGTCTTATAGTATATAAGGTGCAACAAGCATTAATGCATTTATTCCTTTGAAGGCATTCAGCCGAGGTACCAGAATAAAGTGTTGCAGCTTTCTCCAGTCTCTGTCTTGGTTTGTCTACAATCGTTTGCTGTTTTGTTGGTTGGTTGGCAGGATTTATAATTATCATGACCCTGGGTGGGCAGATAACTGTGGCAGATGGGTCCCCTTTGATCACAGAGCCATTAGGTGAGCAAACACACTATAAGAGACACACCTCTCAAATGAACTGAGTTGCCCACAACTATTTGTTTTATTGCAAAAAAAAACTGCATGAGCTGACCTCCCAAATAGCTGCTAACAGCCCCAGTATTCTGATAGCAAAGATGTGTACTGGCTGCAAATGTATAGGCCAATCAGAGTGAACATTGCTGGCTGGTGGTACCAACCCCACATGCTGACATTGTGCACATCAGTGAATTCTCCCTGCTTAACATATGGACTTGAGATGTGCTGTCTTCTATTAGGTGTGGTCCACGGGTCTGCATATTAAGCAGAAAAGAGTCCTGAAGCTAGCTGTTTATTTTTTCTATTAAAGCTGAAATCTCAAGAGTAGAAGATAAAAGTCAAGCCATCGCAATATTCTCAGAATTGGATAATTTGCTTCTGTTGTCTTTTTATTGTCTTAATTTCATTCAAAATTGCTCTTAGAAAAACCTGATTTTTATATTTTTATTTATTTATTTATTTTTAATTCTTGGAATTGTTATATCAGTAAAGAAGAACTGTTTCCATCAATTGCCAATGATGTAGAAATTTCTAATTAACTGGGAGCTACAGTGCAGCCACCCTATGTGAAGCCAGGTAAATAACACAGATATTTTCAATGGAGAGCTCAGATAGTTTGTCGAAAATAAAATTGAATTGGCTATGATAAAAAGGTGAAAGAGGTTCCATGTCTTAGCATAAACATAAAACTAGTCTTGTTAACTGTGTATCTTTATACTGAAGACACAGGATGTCTTTTAACATTTTTATTTGCTTTTTCATTGATTTTTTTAAAATCCATTTTACAATTAATTATTATAAAAGCTCAGAAGCATAGTTTCCTATGTGACTGGTTTCCTTAATTCAGTGACTTATCACATAGGCTGCAGTAGAAGAGGCAAACTATAAATTACAAAATGTTATTAAGATTGTTAATTTAGGATGTCCTGCATTAGAAAAATGCAAAACCTGTTTGCTATTTGTTATCTAAATATGTTCATATTTGCATTCATATTTTCTCAAGAGAAAGGTATATGTTACCAAGGAGTATGGTTGTATGAATCGTCTTGGTGGGACACTGAAGAATACATTGTTAATGTCCACTTATAGTACACTATACTAGAGGCTTTGCGGGATATTTGTTAGTAGCTATTAAGATGTACTATATTTGAATATATACCAACAATAAAAAAGAGACCAACAAGGATTAAAGGTCCACAATGATAAAAAGCAGAACCAAAAACAAGAAAAATCATGTAGATCACCACACTGAAGACATAAAATGAACTTTAAATAAAACACAATACAGACAAGCGCTTTCGGGTACACCCCTTCCTTAGGACCATAAAACCAATTAAAAAATACAAAAGTATATATAGTAAACTGTTAACCAGTTAACAACAAGGTCTCCTCCCCTTTAAAATGGGTTTCATAGAAAGCACACAATTTAAGCCAGGTGGTTTATCAGCCATAAATATTGCTATCCAGTTAGATTTTAAGCTCTCAGTGTTATTTACAATATCCCCTCCCTTTGCAGTAACATGGATCACTTGTAAAAACATAAAGGAAAAAAACATGATTATTATGCAAGGCAATATGTTCCACCAAAGAATTATACTTATCTCCTAGTCTAATACCTCTCATGTGTTGTAAAATCCAGCTCTACAGTTGCCTGTTTGTTTTACCTATGTAAAACGAACAGCATTGTCCACACTTAGCCAAATAAACAACATTGCTAGTGTTACAATCAGCATATAAATGAGGATGGTAAACACGAGTTGTAATTGGATGAACAAATCTATTCTCCAAGCTGATAAATGGACAAGCCTTGCAATGTCAGCAAGGATATGTTCCTGTTCTAGGAGGTTTGCCCATATTACGTTGATGGATCCCCTTGCAAAATTTTCTCTATAAGTTTAAACTTATTTTTAAAAACAAAAAATGGCCTCTTTACAACACATTTCTTCAAGTTATCATCAGTCAACAGTAGCTTTCAATTAACGTTAATAATACGACAAACAGTATCCACAGCACTGCTGTATTTCAAACAAACTCCCAAAGATCCTAAGTTAGATTTATTAGAAACTGAAGCCGGTTCAGGCACCCTATGTAGCCACGGCTTGCCTTGTGTGCTTCTTAGGCTTTTCACTTCATTAAACACATTTTCAAATTCATAGTTTTTATAACCCAAAGATCCTAACCTAGAGTGTAACAAATCCATTTCATGATACAAATCAGCTTAATTCGTGCACAGCCTAGAAACTCTAAGTGCTTGTCCTTTTATAATATTTTTAAAAACACATTTAGAGTGCATGCTATTATGAGATAAATAATGATTTTTCCAGCAAGGCTTCCTGTGAATAAATCTCTCAATAATACCTTTCATATTATTATCCAGCCTAACATCCAGGAAGTCAATAGAACTATAGAACAAATAAAACTATGAACAGTAAACCGTAAAAAATTAGTTGTGCTGTCCAAGTATTGCAAAAACAAATCTAGTTCATCTCTTGTGCCATTCCAAATCAAGAATAAATTGCCCACAAATCTAACATAAAATAAAATAAAATAAAATCTTTCCAATTATTAGCATCACCATATACATATAACTCCACCCAATAAGCTAAAGTTAGATTTACATATGCATTTGCTCAAGGGGTTCCCATCGCAACACCCTTACGCTGGAGATAATGCTTCTCTCCAAACAAAAAAAACATTATTTTACAAAACTAAAAGCATAAAAGAACATATTAAATCAATCATATCTCTCCCATAGCTGATGTTCTTCGTCTCCCATTGCTGCAGTCCTTACATATGGGTATTCCACTGTCCACCATCGGCCCGAATACCAAAGGGCTAGAACCGGCGTCGGTCATCGGCACCCGAGACTGACGTCAGTACGTGCCAGTACAAATGCGCATGACCGACGCCATAACCTCAGTCTTTCTTGCCGCGTTGTCCTAAGCAGAAGCAGCATTTGCAAGTGCCGTTCGGCGTTCTGGAATTGTCGGTTTTCGGGTTTCAGACCGGAGACCAAGTTGGGCTAAGTACCCCGTTGGGGACACTTTTGTCTTTTTCTTGCCTCAGTATTGACGGATGTCAGAAAAAGTTAATAACTGTATTTCTTGTGGGAAACAGATTGCTCATAGGGATTACCATTCACTCTGCATTCCTTGTTTGGGGCCTGAGCACGACATTGTTGGGTGTCGCTTTTGTGCTACTTTTAACAAGCGTACTATTAAACGTCGGTTGGACTGTGCTAGGCTGGTGTTTGGTAAACGTTGTAATTACAACATGCCGTCGGATTCTCCGACGACTGGTTCTTCTAAGAAACGCAAGGAGAAGTCTTTGCGGTCCAAACAGGATGAGTCGTCCACTCCGGACGCCGGTTCTGTAGCACCACTGGCTACTTCAGCGGCTCCTTCTGAAAGTTTACCTGTGTCTCAAGGGGAGCCTTTGTTACTACAGGAAGTAGCTTCTCCTGTGTTAGGCCAGGCTGAGGGTGCCTCTCTGATGTCGTTGGTTCCCTCCCCTCATAGGGTAGTTGGGCCTCCTCCTTCTCAAAGCAAAGCCCATTCTAAGTCTAAGTCTGCCCCTGCTGGTGCTAGTCCCCAGGGTCCAGCTCCTAGGAAGCACATGTTAAAGATGGCTGAAGATTTGATTACTTTAATTAGAGGTTCTATGCCCCCCCCTGCGAAGAGGCCCAGGGTAGAGACAGAGTTGGAGGGTTTGGTTCAGTCTTCCAATGAGTCAGATTCCTCTGTAGAAGAACTTCAGGATTTCCCTCCCTATTCTGATTCGGAGGCTGAGGACACTACTCCCTCTGCGTCCCCTCCAGAAGATTTTTCTTTCTCTGAGACTTTGCATTCCATGCGGGAACATTTCAAATGGGAGGGCCAGGATTATTCTGATTCTCATAAAAGGCTAAGAGAATTCTTGTTTTTGCCTCAGCATAGGCCCTTGGCTATTCCCCCTGTACTGGATGTTGTTCAGGATGTATTTTCTGAGGCTGCCCTTAACCCAGATTCTCTGCCTCCTGCCCCGGTTAAACCAGATAGATACTACAGGGTTCCGGAAGCTCACAAGTACTTATATAAGAGTCCTAGGGCTGATCCTGAAACTATTACTCAAGGCCCCAAAGGTGTTAGGGCTTCTGTGGTTAGGAATCCAGTTCCTTTGGACAAGGATGCTAGGGCCCTGGATAGGTGGGGAAAAAAACTGTATACCTCTTCTACTTTGGCTATGAGAGCTTTAAATTGTCAGTTTCATATGCTCAGGTATCAAAATTATTTGCTGGGCCAATTGAAATGTAAAGTAGATGCTTTAGCTGAAGGTATTGAATGTACGGAGCTTCAGGATTTAGTGCATGCTTCAGACCAAGTTGGTAAGCATTCTTTGCAGTGTGGTTTTGATGCTTTACAGGCTTCTTCCGGGGTGGCTGCTACTGGTTCAGTTGTTCGCAGGCATGCCTGGCTTAAAGATCAGACCTTGTCAGAGCATGTTAAGGCTCGAATTATGGATGCTCCTCTACAATCTGATGTTCTTTTTGGTCCTCCAGTAGAATCAGTTTTGAAAAAAATGGAGGAAAAAGCTAAGTCTATGCAGACAGTTAAGGACTTTTTGCAGGTTCAGCCCCCTAAGTTCAGTAGGAATTGGCCTGCTAAGGGATGGTCTTTCCCCTCTTCGGATTATCAATCTAGGGGCAGGTCGTGGCGGGGTAGAGGTAGGGCTTCCTCTCAGGGCCCTGTTACTTCTAGGTCTTTGAGTTCTTCTACCCCTTCTGCTGGGGAGGGCAGGGGTCAGTCCTTTCGGAAACAGGCCCAATGACCCGTGTCTTCAGCTGCCGGACTCTGCCTTGCTGGCAGCTCCTCTAGGAGAAAGACTGGGACTTTTCAAAAAGGAATTGGCATTTGGTTACCCAAGACAAATGGGTATTGGACATAATAAATCGAGGCTACAAATTTTATTTTCACACATTCCCTCCTTTCAAAGGTATGCCGGATGTGCCTCATCAGCAAAGACTGGAAGCACAGCCACAAATTTCTTCTCTGCTTCAGTTAGGAGCAATACAGGAAGTACCTTCTGCAGAAAGAGGCACAGGGTTTTATTCCCGTCTTTTCTTAGTGCCAAAGAAAGGAAATACTTGGAGGCCAATTCTGGATTTGTCCATTCTAAACACCTTTCTGGAAATTCCAAAATTCAAGATGTTAACACTGCAACAGCTGTTACCTATGCTGGGCAAAGATCACTGGATGGTGACTCTGGATCTCAAAGAGGCCTATCTTCACATTCCTATCAGGCCCGGTTGCAGGAAATTCCTGAGATTTTGGAATGGGAATTTGCATTATCAGTTCTCTGCATTGCCCTTTGGCTTGTCTACTGCGCCCAGGGTATTCACAAAAGTCATGGCTCCAGTAATAGCTTTTCTCAGACTAACAGGAATTCAAATTTATCCTTATCTGGACGACTGTTTGATTCTGGCTCAAGGCAAGCACGAACTTCTTCAACATCTGCAGTATGTAATAACAGTTCTAAGATGCCTAGGGTATTCTGTGAACGAAATAAAGTCCAGTCTAGTACCCTCACAGGAGATGTGTTTTCTGGGTGTGAGACTGAATACAGCTGCTCAGATGGCATTTCTTACCCCGGACAAACAAAGAAATCTTCACCTATACTTCCAACAGCTATCAGTAATGTCCAGGCTGACTGCAAGGACAGTCCTTCAAGCCTTGGGGTTCATGGCATCTTGCATTCTAGTACTTCCCAATGCCAAACTGCATATGAGAAAGCTACAATGGTATCTCAAAAGCGTTTGGACTCAACACAGCCACGATTTGGACACTGTCATTCGGATTCTACCTTGCATTCAGAAAGAATTTCTGTGGTGGGCTCAGGAATGTCACCTAAACAAGGGGCTCTCTGTGACCCAACCAGAGGCAAGTCAGATATTGACGACAGACGCCTCGGAGTCAGCCTGGGGAGCTCATTTCAAAGGAAAATGGATTCAAGACCTTTGGCCCCCAGAGCTACTTCACTTGTATATCAACATGAAAGAGATGCTGGCAGTTCAATTTGCTTTGGAAGGATTCAAGAGCCTACTTCAACCAGGACTGGTGTTGATTCGAACAGACAACACAACTGTCATGTGGTACATCAACAAGCAAGGGGGTACTCATTCTTACCCTCTTTGCAGACAAGCAATGCTGTTATGGGAAACTGCTTTGAATCTGCACATCACTCTTCGAGCACAGTTTCTGCCAGGAGCACCAAATTCTTTAGCAGATGTTCTGAGCAGACAGATTGTGGATCCTCACGAATGGAAATTGGACCCTCAGGTATTTCTTCAGTTGACCATGGCTTGGGGAACTCCAGACATAGATCTGTTCGCCTCTCCTCTGAATTTCCAACTGCCACTGTTTTGCACAAGGCTATTTCATCCGAAAGCCTGGAAAATAGATGCACTATCCTTCAGTTGGAGCAACCTTCACGTGTATGCTTTTCCTCCTTTGCCTCTTCTTCCAAAGGTGCTGTTGAAAGTCAGGAGGGACAAACCTTGCATGATCCTTATAGCACCGGATTGGCCTCGTCAGCATTGGTACCCTCTGTTGAGGAGCCTAATTCATGGAACACCTTGGCCATTACCGCAGATTCCTCACTTATTGTCTCAGGAAAACAATCATTTTCTCAATGTCAGGGTGCAATCCCTACACCTGACAGCCTGGCGCATTCTGTTTTAGAGAAGGAGGACCTTCAGCTCCCTCAACAAGTTTTGGATGTTATTTTGGAAGCCAGGCGTCCTAGTACTCGAAAAGTTTATGCTGGTAAATGGAAGAGATTTTTTCTTTGGAGTTCAGCTAAAGGCTTTGATGTCAAATTGCCTAATTTGAGTTGTACATTGCAATATTTGACTATTTTATTGGACAAGGGTTTGTCCTTCTCTTCTGTAAAAGTGCATGCTGCAGCTATTTCTGCTCACTATGATTGTGACCCTCCTTTATTTTCACATCCATTGGTTAAACAGTTTCTTAGAGGGGCAAAGAATATAAGACCCCCACGGAGGGCTCCTACTCCTACCTGGGATCTTAATTTTGTTTTGGAGAAGCTGACTCTGCCTCCTTTTGAACCTGCAGCTACAGCTGAATTGCAGTTGTTGTCTTGGAAGACTGCTTTTTTATTGGCTGTTACTTCTGCTAGAAGGGTATCTGAATTACAGGCCCTCATGGCAGTGGAACCTTTTCTGATTTTTCACAATGACAGAGTTTCCTTACGTACTAATCCTACTTTTCTGCCTAAAGTGATTTCTAATGTGGCATTGAACCAATCTATACATTTGCCTACTTTTTATGCTAACCCCCAAAATGAAGGGGAAAAAGTTTTGCATTCTTTGGATGTACATAGGCAGTTAAGGTATTATTTGAGCAGAACCAAAGAGTTCAGAAGATCTCAACAATTATTTGTTTCTTTTGCTTTGA
Organism: Protopterus annectens; assembly: GCF_019279795.1. NCBI lineage: Eukaryota > Metazoa > Chordata > Ceratodontiformes > Protopteridae > Protopterus > Protopterus annectens. Next base: position 1,453,150,319 of record NC_056746.1, on the reverse strand, counting down.
CTTCACGAGGGAAGGCTGTCTCGAAACAGACTATTTCCAAGTGGATTAGCCATTGTATTGCTTTTTGTTACTCTCATCATGGCAAGGATGTTCCAATTAGGATCAGGCCTCATTCTACTAGGGCTACGGCCACCTCTACAGCTTTTTTGAGAGGGGTAGCTACTAAAGACATTCTAGAGGCAGCTACTTGGAGTTCTGTACATACCTTTACAAAGCATTATCATTTACCTCTTTATTCTAGGTCTAGGGCTGGGTTTGCCACTGCAATCTTACAGGGCATGTTAGCAGCCCCAGATGCTATTTAGTTGGCCAGCCTCCCTTTTTTCCGTTGCTCTGGGATTCTACCCATATGTAAGGACTGCAGCAATGGGAGACAAAGAACATAGTACAGTTTTGTACCTACCATAAATGTAGATGTTCGAGGATCTCCATTGCTGCAGTCCAATTTTCCCTCCTCCCCCCCTTTTTCTTTTTAGGTTGGGGTTTGGGTGGTGTTTTTTGCATTCTGACGTCTGAGGCAAGAAAGACTGAGGTTATGGCGTCGGTCATGCGCATTTGTACTGGCACGTACTGACGTCAGTCTCGGGCGCCGATGACCGACGCCGGTTCTAGCCCTTTGGTATTCGGGCCGATGGTGGACAGCGGAATACCCATATGTAAGGACTGCAGCAATGGAGATCCTCGAACATCTACATTTATGGTAGGTACAAAACTGTACTTTATGATTACTCAAAAAATACTTGATAGGATCCAATGCATAGAAATTCAGTATAACCGTAAATAAGCTATTGACATCTAGTGTCACAAATAAATAATTACCTTTCAATGAATTTGTGACTTTCCATATATGCTGCAAAAAATAAGCAGAATCTTTTAACACAGCTTGAGCACTAAAAAGTAGTGGTTTAAGTTGTGCTTCAACCCAATTCGGCAAAGGTTCTGTGGAACCCCCTTTCCCAGAAGCAATGGGTCTGAGAGGGGGGTCCACAGCATCTTGATATATTTTTGGTAGGCCTTTAATTATTGGTATACATAAAAAAAATACATAAAGAAAGAAGATGATGATACATGGATGTTCCACAAAGAGATATTCATACAGTACATTATCTATTTTAAACCCCATAAACAGTCTAATTAAGTCAATTTTTAGACAAGAAATAATGCTATCACACTCCTTCTCGTCAATCATCACATAAGTAGTCAAATCAGAAATAATTTCCCTCATTTTATCTTCATAAGCAATAGCATCCATCACAATGATGCCCCCCCCCCCCTTTGTCATCAGGCATAATTATAACATCAGTGCTAGATTCTAATTCTCTAAGAGCACATCTTTCATCTGGTATCAAATTATAAAAACATGAGTATTTCTACCCCTTGATTTTATTAACAAGATCCGTTTCACATGCCTTCAGAAAAGTTTCAATAGTTGGGGGCGGAATGGGGGTAAATGTACTCGGTTTCTTAAACTGTGATATCTCATCAGTTATTTGAATGCCAAACATATATTTTAATGCCAAATTACCCCCAAACAACTTTAAGTCAATAACAGTCTCATGTAAATTAGCTGGAGCAGAAAGAATAACATTCAACCCTTTATTTAAAACTTTTAGATGAGTATCACTCAAAGAACAAGTTGAAATATTATAAACCAGGTAATTCTCAGAGGAATTACTCACTAAAGAGAAATCATTCGCCATTTGCTTCCCTGCCTTGCTGAGCAATTGTGCTTGTTTAAACCCTTTGTATTCATTGGATTTGAAAATGTGTTTAGTGAAGTGAAAGACCTAAGAAGCACCCAAGGCAAGCCGTAGCTACATAGGGTGCCTGAACCAGCTTCAGTTTCTAATAAATTTAACTTAGGCTCTTTGAGAGTTTGTTTGAAATGCAGCAGTAATGTGGATGCTGTTTGTCATATTATTAACATTAATTGAAAGCTACTGTTGACTGATGATAACTTTAAGAAATATGTTGGCAATAGGCCATCTTTTGTTTTTAAAAATAGTTTCAACTTAAAGAGAAAACTGCAAGTTGATCCCTCAACATGATATGGGCAAACCTCCTAGAATAGAAAAATATCCTTGCTGACGTTGCAAGGGTTGTCCACGTATCATCTTGAAGAATAGATTTGTTCATCCAATTACAGATCATTTTTACCATCCTCATTTACATGCTGATTGTAACACTAGCAACATAGTTTATTTGGCTAAGTGTGGATAATGCTGTTTGTTTCATGTAGGTAAAACGAACAGGCAACTGAAGAATCTGATTTTACAACACATGAGAGATATTAGACTAGGAGCTAAGTATAGTTCTTTGGCACAACATATTGTCTTACATAATAATCATGTCTTTTCCTTTATGGTTTTACAAGTGATCCCTGTTACTGCAAGGGGTGGGGATATTGTAAATAACACCGAGAACTTAGAATCTAACTGGATAGAAGAATTTATGGCTGATAAGTCACCTGGCTTGAATTGTGTGCTTCCTGTAAAACCCATTTTAGAGGGGAGGAGACCTTGTTGTTGATTGGTTAAGTTTACTATATATACTTTTGTATTTTTGTATTGGTTTTATGGACCTGAGGAAGGGGTGTACCCGAAAGGGCTTGTCCATATTGTGTTTTATTTAATTAAATTAATTTTATGGTCTTCAGCGTGGTGGTCTACATGATTTTTCTTGATGTTTATATTTGAATGTATACCTTAATATTTCCAAAGCCAAGTGATTTCCTAACTATTGCATGGCATCAGTTGAAATATTTATATGATGATGAAGAAAACTCTAATTGATATTTACACTGTGTCTTGAGAGATATTTAGCATTACTTGTATTGTGAACTTAACAATAAAACACATATGTTTCACATTTTTCTAAATATCTCTGTTCATAAGCAATATGGAATGTCTTGCTATCATGCAAAACTCACTTGTGGTTAACAAAACAGCATTCTGAGACAACAGTTTATACAGTTTCCAAGTTAAAAACATTTGAGAATATTTGGAAAAAATATAATTCTGCATTGGTATGGATTAAACTATACTACAGTGTTAATTAAAGACTGTGATGACTGACAATTATCATTGTATAATTTTAATGGAAGACTTTTTTACTGCTAACATTGCTGCTTGCACATTTCCAATAGCATGTAAAGTTTATTTGATTTCTCAGAAAATCTGCTGTCTGGAATATAAGGAAGTAGGTAGGCTGCTAATGGTGACATTCAACAGTCCAACAAAGAGTCTATTATCTGAAGCTATTACAGAGGTGATTGTTTTTTTTTTTTCAGGCTTGATTTTTATTGTGAAGTGCGTCTGAGATGCTTTGCTATATTAGTTTGTGGTTAAAGCTCATTTTGAATAGGCTTGAATTAAATTGACTTTGTAGAACTAAAAATCATTTGTTTAAAGCAAGTTGGAGTGCTCCACTCCATGTTTGCATAAAACTTAAATTTGAAGTACATTACTGTGGTGATTCTTTACTGCAATCAAACATTTAAGATGTACATAGACAAAGTGCCTGTAATTGTGATTATGTAGGGGGCAGTCTGTAGATTAAAAGGAATGATCCTTCTATCAAGATCAAGATGAATAATTGAACTTGTTCATACTGATGTGCAGATTTGAATATGCATATGTTATGCTAATGAAGTGTCCCTGGGTGTCCCTGATCTTAACATTTTTTGTCTCTGCTTCATTCATCTGGAGGTGAAAGGTATGCTGAGAGACAACATGGTCCATTTACAGGTCACTTATTCCAGAAGAAATGTATTTTCTATGATACTGAGGAATTTAATAAGTGTGGGAAGAAACTATATATACTGTCTGAGTAACTGATTAATTAATACATTTTTGTGTTGTTTGCTGTATTCGCTAGATTAGACTTTCAAAGATCTCTGATGTTGCAACCAGCAGTACTTTGATACTTGATGCAGTAGTTGATGCAATACATTTAATAACCCCTGTGTGTACTTTTAAGAATTCTGGAGTGGGCATATGTTTATGTATTTATCTATTGATTGGTTTGTTTGTTAGCCAGGTAGGTAGACTGGTACAAGGACCTGTTTTAGCTATTACCTGGGCACAAAAGCACAATGTTACACATTGTAAAATATTTGCATACAGGTTTACATGCATACAAGAGTATTTCATTTGCAGTTTACAGGGATATTAGTTATCAACTACACATTTAGTCCTTTAAGATACTTTTATTGTTGGAAACAAAACATCAGAGTAAAAAAAAGTTAAATAAGTACTTTCATCTAAAGTCAAGATTTCATCTGACCGTTGTATTCATACTTAAGTTGTTCATATATACACAAACAAAATGTGTTATTCCTCTAGGGGATATGATTTTTGCCTTGGATATGACAGGTTCCCAGATTCAAAATACCTGACAAGTCCAGTATTTTAATTTCTGGCAGTTAGTACAGAGGCTCACGACCGAGCTTTAACAAGCTGCTTCCTATAATTGAGGGTTAAATTCCCTTAGACTTTATTTGCCTCCTGTGTGACTCTAAGCAAGTTACTTGACTAGATAGTGGTCTAGGGAAACCGAGAACAAAGATAGACTGTTGAACAGTCTCCTGGACTGCATGCCTAGTAACCACCTATGAACCATGGACCTTAAATGAATCTCAATATCAAATACTGTTATCAATGATTTAAGATTCTGCATGAGATATACCAGTCTAGGGTTGTCACCTGTCACAAAATGTTCCTGACAGTCAAGAAATCCAGGTCACTGTCAGGAAATATGGAAATCAGGGCTTCTGTCAGGAAATCCAGTGATGGGGAGTACTTGAAAGATATTTTGTATTATTCTGAGATCTAACACATTTCTGAATTATGTTTCCTAAAATGTTTACTGTTTCACTTGGATTTCCTATTTGCATTCAAATACAATGTAAAAACAATCATTGTTATGGTTTATGAGTGTGTGTGGGAAGGGGAGGGGGTATTGAAGGGTATATAAGAGCAACATGTTGATTATAATTTCTTCCACTTTCTATCACTGTTGACATCAGTCATTGTACACAATATGTGGCTATTTTTGGTGGTCTGGGCAAGATGGGTGGGACAGGAACATATCGTTGGTACAGTGACACACTGAGTAAGCTCTTGCCTCCCTGTCTGAGTTTTGATAGCGGCTCCATGATTGTGACATTTGCATGTCCACCCTGCCAACATGTGGGTTTATTCAGGTGCTCTTGTTTTCTCCAACACTGCAAAGACATGACATGGGTGAACTGATGTTTTTGCAGTTTAACCAGAGAAAGCATGTGTGTGTGTGTGTGTGTGTGTGTGTGTGCGTGCATGCGTGCGTGTGTGTGTGTGTGTGTGTGTGTGTGTGTGTGTGTGTGTGTGGAGTGGGTAGTGTGTGCATAAATAATATTGGTGGGTAAATACATAAATGTCCTGGGTAGCAAAAATTAAGTCATAGATTGCATCCCAGAACATACAGAACCCCCAATGTTCTGTGAGCTGTCATTCCTATCTGTATAAGTGGCTTAGTAGGGTCCACTGTTGTGAGCCCCACCTAGTCTAAAATTGACCCCTCTCAGAAGCAGGCACATAGATTGCTATAGGTTTATGTTGGGGCTGGTGATATTGTGGTCATTTTTTCTTTAATTTTCCTCACAGTCAAACTTCAAAGGTGTGTGCAGAAGGTTGGCTGTGGACAGTGCAGCCATTATTTCTTTAACTTCCCTTACAGTTACACCTGCTATATGTGCACAAAATGTCACCATAGCTTATCTAGGGCGAGTGTACTGTGTAGGAACAACATGTTGGAAGAATTACTGCAAGTGTTATTTTTTCACTTTTTTCTCAATTGAAATCAGATGTGTATACATGAAGATATCTTCTGGGGTTAGGGAAATGGAGGCATTCTGCATATGTACAGCTGACTTTAATAGTTTGAAATATGTTTTTGTGTGCTGTTTGCTCTTTTGCTTTCATCCTAGTTTGACTTCAGAGCAGTAGACAGAAGGTGTCTGTCATTTGGGGTTAGGGCTGAGGAGGCATGTTGTCTAGATCAATGATGGCATCAAATTGAAATATATGACTATATTCACGTGTCCATTCACTTTTATCCCAATTTAACACCACAAGGGTACACTGAAAATTGCTAATGTTTTGGGGGTGGGAGGAAGACAGTTATCCCAAATATGATGCATGTGCCCTCACAAGCATTTTATTCTCAGTTTATGGATAGCTAATAATCAGTTTTGTGAGCACTGTATCATCAGGCTTGAATGTAAACCTTTGACATAACCTATTTCTTTCTTGAAAGAAAAAAAATGGTTTATTTCCTTAACCATGACTTTTTTTTTTCAGGCCATCATTGGACCAAACGTTGTGCAAAAACTTCTAAAAAGCACCAAAAAACAGTTAAAGCCCCATAGCTTCTGGGAGCTTAGTGTCTCCCAGACACCCAGCATAATTCTTCCCTCCACAGTTATTATACTGCAGTCTAGGTAATTAGGATGTGTTGCAAGGATGTAGGAGAAAGCTGACTAGTAAGACAAGGTGCGAAAAAACAAAACAAAAATACTCCGGATAGTACGAGGTGGCAAGAAAAGGTGGAAAATGGGAGCACTGGGATTATACCAGGGTGTGAGTAAACAGTGGGAATGGGGACTGCCATGGAACTCTTTTCCTAATGACCCATTTCATCTAATGCTGTCCATGCAGCCTCTGTACATGGCATTTAAAAATTGGTACTTCTTGGTGAACCTTTGTACAGGGTTTAGCTACTCTGAAGCCAAAAGTATGCTGTCATTGAGAAGGGGATGTGACTTATTTGTCAGAGATTTGAATTAAAAGGATGCAAAGGTGGCAACCTTATATCAGTCATTAGGAAACCTGAGAATTACAGGACCCCACAAGTGCCCCTATGCTGAAAAAAGGGAGGAGTGTTCACTGCTGAGCCCTCTACAAAGGCAACACCACAAACTCCATGCAAAGTATTGACAGAAATCTCCTGGAAATGATCTTCCTTGCCATTTGCTGTCCATTTGGAATATTTATGTTCTCATTGAGATTTCATGTGGTTTCTGTGGAGTATATTTTACACTGCTAACCAGGGTCACGATCCTTATAAACAGTAATACATAACATCCATGTATTTAAGCTGAAACAAAAGAATCCCTTGCTGACTCCTGCCTTTGCACTTGCTGCTGCCAAGGATAAATGTTGACTCCTTCTCCCCTAATACCAATAGCCTCCTTCTCCCACCTTTTCCTTTTTTTATTTCTCATACTGTTGTTTCCCTTAGTCTTAATCTTTCTTTTCCTCATTATTTCTTGCGTATCCCATATCTACGCCACTTATTACCTCTAGCAAATGCTTATGTCTCACTCTGTTTTCCCTTTCTGTCCTCCTCATCCACTGTTTGAATTTTCCACTCTGACATTTGCTTTATGAATGAATAATAAACTCTTGCCCTCTGCACATTTGAGTGCTACATGATATTGTATTTATCTTGTTTTAATGATAGTATGTTTGTATTATTCTACATTTTAAATGTGTATTGATATTTGTATTTATATGTGTATTTAGAGTATATTGTAATATGATTTCAGTTTTCACCTGTGTAAATGTATTCTCCATTCTTTTACTTATGCAGCTTTTCTCCCTGAGCCTCCATTGAAAATGGATTAAATTATCCAATCAGACTTTCCCAGAAAACAAATTTCAATAACTAACTAACTAACTAACTAGCTAACTAACTAACTAACTAACTAACTAAATAACTAACTAACTAAATAAATAAACCATACATAGTACCTATGTATTCAGAAGCATACTATTTAAATGGCTACATCGAACAGTTTATATAGCTTATATTTAACTATGTCCTTATGGCTTGAGTTATGGCTGAAGAGGATCCTTAAAGGATGAGTTCATTTACCAGGGTTAACAGAAAAATAAATTACATTAAAGTAGGAAGAGAACCATTAGCAGCTATAGTTTTTATTGGTTACCTAACATATACACACATACATAACTAAATAAATAATTACTGAAAAAACATGCCTTTAACTTATTTAAGTAATTAGAAGAGCATAGAGTTACTAGAATAACAATAACATTTCAGACTATTTGTTTTCTTATAAATAATTAATTGAAGGGTCCATTTAGTAAGATTAGCCACACACACACACACACACACACACACACACACACACACACACACACACACACACACACACACACAAGACCTAGGAACTTGTTTTTTGGATATAAATTTACACTGCATCACAGTAATCATCTGGTACCCAATGAGTCTAAAAAAATGTTGCTGTTGATATATTTTGCATGATGCTGAGAATTTAGCTCAGGTGAATTATCATCATCATGTCCCTTGTACAAGGAGTACAGATATTAATCTTTGAAAAGATTATTCTTTAATAAAGTGTATTATTTTTAAAGATAGCGCATAATGAGCAATATCAACATTATACACATTCTGCTTCAAACAGTAGTGTAATGAATGATATACCCATGGATCCAAAAAGGCATATGGTGATATGGTGCCTTATCTTGGAAGATGTCTGCATAATAGTAATTCTTCCTAATTCTTAGACCGGTCTCTCACTATTGTTTTGCTCTTACTGGGAGCCTTATCATGGAGACCTTGGAGGTCTGTCTCACAAGTGAAGTTACATGCTAGTATAGTAGTCAGTGGGACGGGCTAATGCTAATTAGCCACTGGTCTCTCCTGGAAATGTTTGTGGCATACTCTTTATTCAGCAAAGTGAATCAAAGAATCACTCAGCTAAATAAAATTTAAATCTAGAAGAAAATGAATGCCACATTTTGATGGTGATCATCAAATCACTCCTATGGGAATACTAGCTGTAGAGCTAAGTCCAGCAAAGTTATGGGGTTCAGGGTAGTGTTACTGAGTCTAAGTGTACGCACTTGTGTGTGAATGCTGTAAGAGATTGACTGACACTGAATGTGTGCTTGTGTGAGTGTGTGTGTGTGTGTGTGTGTGTGTGTGCGCCCATGCATGTGTGCTTGTGTGTGTGTGTGTGTGTGTGTGTGTGTGTGTGTGTGTCTGTGAGTGAGTGTATACATGCACAGATGTAGAGAGGTGCCTCTACTAACCCAATGCATGGACTGCTAGGGAGAACACTTTCACTGTCAGGTCTGACAGCTCAGTTTTTGATTCTGATACATAATAATAACCCTCTAATAACATGAATAACATGTTAATCTGTGTGGCGTTGCCATGTCTCTGAATCTGAATTTCTGTCCTTTTTACTAACTGACCATCCCAAACTGAGTGATTATTGTGGATGTAAAGAAATTCTCAGTCCTAGGAATCGACTTTACTCATTCAGTGCATCTACTTTCTTTCTTACATTAATATTTTTGCAGACTTAAACTAGATGGTGATTTCATGTGCAAAGAAGTATGTCAAGAGATTTTAGTAAGCTATCTGATTAGTGTTTTCCTGCTCATCTATAGGTAGGCAGTGTAGCACTGATCTTCCTCTCGTTTAATTAGAGAACAGTAATTATCTTCTTGGCTGCGGACATAATTCAGAGCTTATTCTGGAAACATTCAATAATTTGATGATAGACTAATGTATCCAGTCTGCAAATAATGTAATACTTAGGCATATATCTCTTCAATGGATGAATTTAAAAGTTTAATATAAAAACAAATAAATAAATAAAATAAAGAAAACGAAGGTACTCTTACTTAATATTCTGCTAGTTGGTATTATGCGGTACAGTTCTAAATTTTACTACAACACAGTGACCCATAGCCTGTTGACAACAAACTGGATGAGGTAGACAATTTTCTGTTGCATACCTTTTTTTTTATAATTCCCTGATAACCATGAATTCCACACATCTGGTCTATATCATAAAACCAAACGTCCACAACAGTGAACACCTAATGAGCGACGCATACATGCCGAACTACAAAAAAATGAAGGACCTAACTGTCGAAAACCGGAATACTGAACGCACTTTAAACTACAACAGTGCCACACAGGTACGTAAAAAACACACAAACTTCATTAATCACACTTTTGCAAGGGGGAAATCCCCCCTGCAACACCACCCTACTTATATATACCAAGTCTGAGAGCGCACTACAATGGGGGAAAGGATATATTTCCTCTTCCCCACGATCACCCTGCTGGCCACGGGAATCAGTTCAGCGTTCCGGTTTTCGAGATTTACGGCCTTCGCGCTTTTCGTACTTTGGCGTTTATGTGTCACTCATTAGGTGTTCGCGGTTGTGGACGGTCGAGCATCTAATATAGACCCCACACATCCACTAACTAGGGGGTAATAGCAGTACAGCCAATTAATTCAATCTGTAGACAAAGGCCAAGTAGCAGTGGAGGGTACTGTTGATCACTCTTTGAGGGATAAAGGATTTTTGCTTTTAAGCCAAAAGCATTCGCAGTATTCATATCGAATAACATGCTTAGAGGTCAACGTGCAATGGGCATGTCACCTGCTTCTTCATATAACCGAATCCGCCCCAGAAGGCTCTGCTTCCTAGCATTAATGCTGTGATATGGTTTTCTATACCCACTACAGATTCCTACACTGGAAGTATGCCTGAGGCATGCTTTACACACCTACTCTCACAGAAAGGCGAGTAGGCATTTGCTTCATCACTCTTCTTCTATTGTCCACTCCTTCCAATGCCAACTCCCTCCAAAGCCCATTACACTAATAAGCTCAGGTTGTCTGAACTGCTGTCAAGGCTTTAGCACCCAATACTAGAAGAGCTGGCATTCACTGAGTAGACTCCTCCAATGACACAATGAATGACACTCTGGGTGACAGAAACAAAAAGCATTTTTGCAGGGGGCAAGTTCTCTCACACCTTTTATAGAGGGGAATTTGCTGCTATACCCCATTTACTTATATACCAACATCTTTGTACAGCCAATGGAAAAAGAGAAATAACTCAAAAGGATAAAACAAAATATATCATGCAGCTTTGATCTCATGGAGTTGCTGAATACTGTAAAAACATTATGTGACTTGTATATCTATAGAGTTGAGATTTGTCATCATTGAATGGTAGGGGTCCCATTGCAAACATACAGTACAAATTTATACTTGATGCTGTTTCAATATGTAACATATATTTATCTTCCCAAAGGCTCTATTTAAGGTCTGCAATATGTTCATTGCAGCAGTGACATGCAAATGGTTTTGCATCTCTGTTTAATTCTAAGAAACAAAATGTATTAAGTGCATGTGTTAGCTTTGCAGTGATTATGACTTTATCAACAAAATGTATAAAGATGTTTCTGTGTATGATTTAGGTTCTGCTTAATATTATATAAACACTTATTTGTAATGTAAAAACTGTTAGTGTTTTTTCTCTGCATTACAACATGCAATACTGACCTATATTGAGTTAGATTTTAAAATAGAGCAACATAGATGACATTTGTCATGTCATCTGGCAAGCTTTCCTGTGGCATCTGAACAATTTTTCCACTATGTATATTATTATTTTCAGGAGCTATAGCTTTTTCAAAACTCAAGTGCTCAAATAAAAAAAATGCATTGTTAGCAAAAATCTTTTCTCTTTTTACAAAGTCAACAAGTGAAGTACTTGATTTTGTAAAAAAAAAAAAAAAAAAAAAAAAAGATATTTACCTTTTTTATATAGGTGAAAATAAGAGGTAATTATAAGTAGCAATGATTCTTAAGATGCATCATTCCATACACAATACTGAGGAAGTTTGCCAGCATTTAAGTTGGCTTGCTAAATCCAATGAGGACAATCCTGTTCTAACAGCTCTTGGTCCTTGTAACAGTTAAGAAGTCACTCATGTATGGCAAAGTTTTAATCAGAATCTATAAAGATTTTTGTGTTTTGTCAGATTTCAAATATCCCACTGTCATTTCATTTGATAGAAGCTCTGTAATCTTTCCTGCTTAAAAGACAGAGTGACTATATTCCAACACCTCCTGTGTTTTCCCTTTTGTGAAGATCACAGATACCTTTCAATAAAACTTGGAAGAACTTTATCTTCAACAGCTCAGTGAGAAATCCATCTGGTGGTACTTTTCAGATTTCCATAACAAAAGACTATGCTGTTGGTACAGTTTTGTGATTTAGCTTGGTAACACTTAGATGCCTCATGTTGAGACATTTTCCTTTAGCTTCAGAGTTTATAAATAATTGTTACATTTCAAGAGAAATCTGCATAATCGTGAAAATGCCTTGCAGTAAAGATACATTTGTTTTTACATTTCAAATGAAATCTGCAAAATTGTGAAAATGCCTTGCAGTAAAGATACATTTGTTTTCTTATTTAAGTACAATATGATGAAAATTACATTTTATTTTCCTTTGCCAGTTGAAAAATGTATAATCTGTTTTGCAGTTTATTCCTGTGTCCCACCAGTTACAGAAAACACATTACCTCACTCACTGCCACTGAGGATACTTCCTTCGCAAATGATTAGACTTTTGGCAATCATATTTATTGTGAGAGGTATGGACACAAAGAATTTGAAAAAGCAGGTGACAGTCTCAAAGATTTACCACTGCCAACATATAAAGTTTTTTTTTTACAGTCTGGAGCCTTCATACAACAACAATTAGAAACATATAAACACCGTCTGCATTTAAACTTAAACCAAGTAATTACTTTCTGAGCTATCTATCGACAAATGTTACATCTACTGTTAAAGTAGAACATTTCTGATTCAAAAGTAAAAAACAATTATAGCCATCAAGATTTCTTCCAGTTATGCCATTACTGCATATATCCTCTTTTCAGTTAGTGGCCTTATATAAACATATGTATGTGTGTGTTTGTGTGTGTGTGTGTGTGTGTGTGTGTGTGTGTGTGTCTGTATATATATATATATATATATATATATATATATATATATATATATATACATATACATATATAAATGTGTGTATGTATGTATGTATATGTACATATATATATATATATATATATATATATATATATATATATGTGTGTGTGTGTGTGTGCGTGTGTGTGTATGTATATATCTATCTATCTATATATATATATATATATATATATATGTGTGTGTGTGTGTATATATATCTATATATATATATATATATATATATATATATACATACGTACATTTATTGGTATATGGTGTAGGGCAGCTGGTTGAACAACCAACTATGCTGACATCAAGAATATTAAAATAATTATGCTGAAACAGCAAACATCAACACATTCTGTACTTGATTTGGGGATTGCCCCAGAGCAAAGTAAACAAAATTCAAGTGCTGCACCTGCATATCTCCTGCAAATTATATATACTACATCTGAGATTGCACAATCCCTGGGGAACAGTCTCTTCATGCCAGTCAAAGGCTGCCATTCATACAGCTATTGCCTAACTGCCCTAAACCTATATATATATATATATATATATATATATATATATATATATATATATATATATAGTCATGTATACACACACACACACTTAGCTTTAAAACACAGTGTGGCAGTTCTGTTTCTGTGATGTGTCTAAATGTTGCAATTCTTAAATGACAAAATATAAACTCCCCTGATGTAACTTGAGTATTGTTGTAAATGGTATGAACAATATTCTGTCTTTAATACTAACAATATTTTTATAAAAGCTAGAGAGGCTTTCCACAGGAAATGATGTTAATGAGCAATTATTTCATTAAGATGATATATAAATGGAGGGCTATATTCCTGTTGTCAGAGAAACCAGTTGTACTTGGAACAGTGATTTTGAGTTAAGAGATGCAGTAAAAGAGAAGGCATTTCCAAATAACTTGAAGAAGCTTGGACATCTTCCACTAGGAATCAAGAAAGAAGTAAACTGGCTGAAAGAATCTTTGAACTATATTAAAACAGGAATATGAGTTTTTTTTTCTTTGTGTGACTAATTGAAAAGGTTGTTAATATAGTTTTTGTTGCTTCACATGTCCCTACAAGAAGAGTCTTCAGCAGAAGTTTTCCGTGTGTTAAATAAACCTTCATTATTTTATTGACTGATGGTCTCTACTGTATTACTCTAAAAGCAGAAATTTCCTTACCCTACTGTTCAGTGATTTTGCACTGAAACTCATACTGAACATCCTACAGTTCTTGACAGAATGGTGATTCAATAAAACAAAAAACTGACATTTCCCAATTTGATGAACTGACCCTATGACAAAATATGAAATCCATACACACACACACACACACACATATATATATATATATATATATATATATATATATATATATATATATATATATGGTTCCCATTCAGAAGCCTGAAACATCATAAGCCTGAAAATCAAAATCCTGAAACCAAAAGCCTGAAAATTCAGAATCCTGAAAACTCAAAATCCTGAAAGCCCAAAATCCTGAAAGACCAAAATCCTGAAACTCAAAATCCTGAAAACACAAAATAGACATACTGATGTCATTGTGGCTTTGCTATTGTTAGCCCTGTGGTGTTAGGTCATGCGTTGGGGTCAGGTAAGTGTGTGGTTGGTTTTATTTTAGGGTTAGGGGTGGTTTAAGTGAGTTAGGGTTAGGGCGCAGGTTAGGCATGTATGTAATAGTGACAAATATTGGGGTTAGGGGCGGTTTAAGTGAGTTAGGTTTAGGGCGTGGGTCAGGTGAGTGTGCGATAGTGACGGACCTTAGGGTTAGGGTTAGGGTCAGGGTCAGTTGGTAGATATTAGTGTCTTTATAGTGACATATTAGCATTATTTGTGTTTTCAGGATTTTGAGTTTCAGGATTTTGGTCTTTCAGGATTTTGGGCTTTCAGGATTTTGAGTTTTCAGGATTCTGAATTTTCAGGCTTTTGGTTTCAGGATTTTGATTTTCAGGCTTATGATGTTTCAGGCTTCTGAATGGGAACCATCTATATATATATATATATATATATATATATATATATATATATATATAGATATATATACATACACACACACACACACACACACACACACATGCACACACATACACATAGGTACATGTTTCATCTACAAAATGTTTTATATAATCTAAAACACAAAAATTACTCATCTATTTTTTTTTATTTGCAGGAGGACAAACCTCTGAGCTTCCTATGTGGTCTGACTTAAATATACTAAGTCCATGGTTGCACAGCAACAGATAAATCAGAAAACACCACAGATATTGAATCACTGTTGACACACGAAACAGACTTCTAGACCTGGGGGTACAGCATGTGGCTGGGCATTAACAAAGTACAGCTGGTACACAAGACTAATTTATATTATAATTCCTGCTATCATAACACGCTAAACCACAGCAGCATAAGTTATCTGTAGCCAACTACACTTTTTTATTAATTCAAATGCCTTTTAGATTGAATTTTAGATGTTTTATGATTTACAAAATGAGTCTTAGACCAAACGTTCTGTACCCATATATATATATATATATATATATATATATATATATATATATATATATATATATATATATATATATATATATGTATGTATACATAATGTGTGTATGTATATATATATATATATATATATATGTGTGTGTGTGTGTGTGTGTGTGTGTGTGTGAGTGTGTGTGTGTGTGTGTGTGTGTGTGCATGTGTGTGTGTGTGTGTGTGTATGGGTATTATGTGATATATCATTGCACGCATTTTATTGTGTGCTGAAATTCTGGCATTTTTTCTGGTGGTAAAACTGGGGGGGGGCGTTATGTAACAGTTGAAGATCATTAGATCCACTGCTGCATAATTCCAGGGCTTTTACTCTTCCTTCAAGTTTAGGTGACCCTGAAGGTAGTATTATTCAAATTCTGCAGGTATGGAGGTGGAGTCCCCACATCAAGGGGTGTTGTGGCAAAGCCCCCCCATGTATTTTTTTTTTTCTGATAATGGCATATGTAACCTATTGATTTACATTTATGCTTACTTTTTTCAGTTGTCAGTTCATGATAGTCTCTGATGATTTTGTTCAATGATTTGGGTTTCAATCAAACTGACTGGCAATTATTCATTATAAATTCATATGTATGTATATACATGGGTCTACTTCATATGACCTAAATTTCATTTGACTGAAATTAATATGACTGAGACCAAAACACTGAAAGTTCAAAAGACTGAAAACTCATTTGACTGAAACTCATAACACTGACACATTAAAGTAAAAGGTATATGCTTTTTTCCCAACTGTAGTACAATCTGGGAGTTAGTATATATAGTTTGAGGGGGTGTGGGCGGCACAGCCTCCCACATTGGGGGGTGTGGGGGGCAAAATCCCCCACATACTTTATACATTTTAAACCATACACATTGATATTTATAACTGCAATGAATAACTCTTTGCAGAAAACAATATTTACCTAAACCATGTGGAGGGCTTCGCCCCCCTCACTTCCAATGTGGGGGGCTGTGCCCCCTCACACCTCCCTAACTATATATACTAACTCCAGGATCACACTTCAGTGGGGAAAAGGGCATATACATTTTACTGTGTCAGTGTTATGAGTTTCAGTCAAATGAGTTTTCAGTCTTTTGAACTTTCAGTGTTTTGGTCTCAGTCAAATGAATTTCAGTCAAATGAAATTTAGGTCATATGAAGTAAACCTATATATATATATATATATATATATATATATATATATATATATTTATATATATACACACACACACACACACACACATATATATATATATATATATATATATATATATATATATATATATATATATTATATATATATATATATAAAGAAGTATTTGCATGTGTGTGTCTGTTACTTTATCCAATGACACAAATATTGACACTCAACTGATTAAACTCCAGTGACACATTCATACATATTCAGCATATTACATTGAAACACACACACACACACACACACACACACACACACACACACACACACACACACACACAAACACACACTCACTCACTCAAGCAACACATGCAACAAACCTAAAAAAGACTCCTTAAGAAGTGTTTTTTGTAGGAAGCAATCCTCCCTGCACCTCCATGTGGGAGGCTGTGCCCAACTTCCTGTTATATATAGAAACTCTGAGATCACATTACCGTTGGGCAAGGGTATATTTCCTGTCCCACTGTACAGATGACTTTCACTGAAAAAAAGTCGGCACCTTTAAAAGCCAGTAATAAAGCTGTAGTAAAGTAAACCATAAAAACCCATTAACTTATCTGAAATTACCTCACTAAAATACTTTAACAAACTACACTCAACCAAAAACCCATTTAATAAAGCAGGGCACATTTGGCCAGCTATGCCCTCGATCACATATATACAGCATAGTGTGTTGATTCTCAACAGTTATTGTGTAATAAGTATATAGATCTGAACTGAAATATTGTCACATTACTGCTGCAAATCGAATATTGTTGTAAATATTATAAAGAGATACACATTTTTATGTTAGCTAGAAAGGTTTCAACAGGATTTGTTGTTAATAAGCTAATTACTCTGGTTCTCACAGAATTTGTTATTATTGGAAAGTCAAATATTCTATTGAAGGGGTACATAAACAGACGATTTATGACTCTGTTTGTCAGAGACATTGGGCTGTCAGTGTGGAGTGAGTTTGTGCCTGCAATAGCAGATGTGCAGAGTGTGCTGCAACAAAGGAGAAGACAATCCAGAATAATGCTAGAAATCTGAGCATTTTCTTGCTGGAATCCCAGAAGGGGAAGAAAACACATAGGTCTGTGTTAGAACCTGCAAGAGAGAGAGAGAAAGAGACTCTTCTCCAGAAGTGAAGGGACATCCTCACTGGTCAACCCATTGCATTATTGGATGCATTAAGGAAGTAGGGCTTTGCCTGAAAAAGCTCAAAGCACCTCTGATGGCTGCCCAAAATATGGTGCCTCCCCATCCCTGGTGATGAGGAATAAAATGAATGACTGGCTAGGAAGGGGCTGATATCCAACATCAAGTATGGGTGAAAAATAAGGCACTATTATTTAGGATTTGCAGATAGAGAGAGAAAGAGAGAGAGAGAGTGTTACAAAGAATGCTAGTACTGAAACAGACAGATGAAGTTGGTATATGAGTTAGTATTTTCAAAGCAATCAAATGGTAGTAAATAACAACTGTGACAGTTAAAGAATGGCAGACATCTGAATCCATCTCTGCCAGATTCAACGAAAGTAAGACAATAAGCAACCAGTTATCTGTATCTAATAAAAGAAGAAAAACTAAAGATATTTTTTTCTGAGATACCCTTTGCAGAAGGGCAATGTAGAGAAGGAAAACGTAAGAATATGATGTCCACTCACATAGGGATAAACCTAAAAGGACTGAAAGAACTCAAGAGGCTTGTTTGGATAGCAGATTTTAGTCTAGACTACCCTTTAGAAGCGAAGACATAGAACAGACTGCAGTGCCAGTATCTTTAGAGAATGAAGCTACACCTTCTACAATGAGGCAAGTTGCCGAAGAAAGTAATCCTGTGATAGTGCTTTTCCAGGTAAGACACATAGACGTTAAAAGAGTACAATGGAAACATGAGACTTTAAGTAGATGAGAGACTATAACCAAGGTTATAGGGCATGATAGTGAACAAGATGCTTCCATAACTTCCTACTCTTACTTGAAGTTAAAACATGATCAGTTATGTAGAGTAAATAAAAAGGGAAGATATTCAACTTTACAGGGCAGAAACAATGAAGATTGTCCACAGTCACATGTTCAGTGGTCACCCAGGGATGGATAAAACTAAAGTGAAAGCATTAGTCAGACTATACTGCTCAGGTATTATAAACGAGATAGAAAAGGCACTTTATCCTAAGTATAAAAAAAATCTCTTAATCCCAATGCCTATCAGATGAGTATAATTTGAATGCATTGCTACAGAGATAGGGCCACTAGTAAAATATTGTAATGGCTGTCAGTGCATAATATTGATAATGAACTATCCTGCCCATACCTCTCAACATCCTAGTTCAAGAAATCTGGACAAAGCCTAAGATAATGTGGAGGCAAAGGTCCAAAAATAGGGACATATTTTAAATATTGCTGTTATAAACTTACAAAGTTGCTAAAATTACATGATTTGTGTTAGCATATGTTTTCTGAAAGATATGAAGTTTGAAATTCAAATGTATTCCATTATTTAATGGCTTCAGTCATCAATAATTTGCCAGAAAATGACAAGATTTATGAGGAACAGATCAAAACTATAAGGCAAAAAGCTGGACATTCTTGCAAAAATATGGACAATTGACAGGTATGGTCCTGCCAAATTTCCAGAAGCTATGCCACTTTGTAATGTTAATTTTAAGCCTGTAGTCAGACAAGTGATACTGCTACTATACTGAAACACTCAGTGACAAAGACACTCACTTTTTGTCAATGGTATTGTTTCAGATTTGCCAGTACATTAAATGTATTTATTTATCCTTTGACCATGTAAGTCCCACTAGGCTAGTAGACCCTTTTCAGTGGAGACCTGAGCTGTTATTTAGACTTCTAGGGAAAAATTGGCCGGGACACTGGGGGACTTCCTGTATTCATTGAAGCTGATAGATGGCACCATAGGGCTCCTACAGCACCAAGGATGAGGCCTATAGGAAGCAGCAGCACTATAGAGGAAAAACTATAGAGAGTTTGGAGATGGAAAATGAGAATTGGGAGAAAAAATTGTTCAATATGGAGCATCAGAATATTAGCAAAGATTTCTGTGTGTTGGATGTTAAAAATTAGCAGTGTTTAACTGTCTCAGTGGAGAAGAAGTAAGTGAGTCTATTGGAGTGGCAATGATAATATACATGGTGGTAAAATGGCCTGCAGATGTTCTATTAAAATTAATCCTGCAGGATGATCCTGGTTGCATTTCTGCTGTTTCATGGGGTGAGATGGCAGCAGATAATGCAGCAATTAAAACATATGCAGCAGTGACAGAAAGTAAAACAAAAAATAAGCAAGAAACTGAGAATGTGTTGTGTTTTGGTGGCAGCAGAAAATGCAGTAACTAAAACATATGAAGCAGCGACAGTAGGCAAAAAAGGAAAGCATCAGCAAAATGTAAGTAAAGCTGTTTTCAAAAAGAAGCGAAGATCAACTGCAAGATTAAGACAATGACACTGTAGTAGACAGATACTATCTATGGGACAATGTGGTAACTGTTCTGGGTTTTAAAGATCAAGACATTCAATCTTTTATACATATGGGATAGAGAATTTTTGTGACTTAACATTTTAAACTGCGGGACTGATGATGACATTTCTGGAACTGTGCAACAAAATGAAGGATATTTACTCATGAAACAATTATTTGTTTTCTAGTAGTAGCTTAAATATTTAAAAATGTTTTGCAATTTAGAACTAATGAAATGGAAGAAGAGCATGTAAAAATGCACGCAGGATTTTTGTGAAACTGTTGATATCATTGTGAAAATCAGAAATGAATGAAACTTATGGACTACAAGGTAGGAGCTGGAAGCTATTTTGAAATGTGTAAAATATGACAAAACATTTGCCAGATGTTATTTTTGTGATTAGTCCTAGAGGGAAATTAAAATATTCTTGTCAGCCTAAATCATGCTCATTTTGTTTGGACTGTTCTCATTTAATTATTGATTGTGACAAGATATGGTGCAAAGAGTATGGAGATAAGAAACATACGGCAAGAAGGTGTGTGCCTGATTGTAGGTTGTGACAAAAAAGGGGACACTTTGGGATAGACTGTCAAGAGCAAAGAGTAAGTAATAAAAAAATTATGGGAAAGGGAAAATAAAACGCCTGGATGGACCACAGTAAACTGGGGGAGATGGAGAACTACTTGAATAAGGATTTTTAGAAGAAGAAAAATATGGAGGAAAACATGAGGAGAGAGAAAGTGCATGCATGAAGAGAGATCAAGATAAGGGACTGATAACAACAATTTTTTGAAGTTCTAGCCAGTGAAAAATCTGATTCTGTGGACCAATGATTATTTGTGGATGAACCCAGAAAAAACATTCCATTGCGGAAAGAGTAAAAATAAGAAAATAAAAATGTAAAAATATTTCCCTTAAATTTAAAAATTAAGGAAATGTATAAATTATATAGTACTTTCAGTAAATGGCAACAATATTATCAATACAGTGAGAAGGTTATGGATACTGGAATTGTATGATAAATGTTATGTGGATGTTATTCTGCTAGAGGATGTAAGATTCCTGATAAGTGAAGAAAGACTGCAAACAGAAAAATTGTGGGGTGTAAATATAATATGGCACTTAGGGAGTGAACGTTTTGGAGTGGCTGTGTGGTTTAAAAAAAGTAAAAATACTAGCTGTAACTTTAGTAAGGATAGAAGGTGGAAAGAACATGTTTATAGAATTATAGCATTATGTGTATATGTAACTAGCTAAAAAAATATATTTTTTTCCATCAAATGTTAGACTATGTGGTGATTAACATGAAAATTATAATCTCAGGGGACTTAACTGAGATTTTAAAGATTTTAAGGGAAGATATAAAAAGAAATGGAAAGAAGTAAAAATATAGTAAGTGAGAAAATGTGGTAAATTAGCTGCATTGTGCAAAAGTCAATAGACATATAGAAGGGAGCATATGGATCTGAAATTGAGTGTTTGTTAATATCAGAAGTCTTAGGGGTAGCAGATAGTGATACAGTTGTTATGTTGTTTTCAAACCATTTAGCAATATGGATGGAGATGATGGAAGAAAGGGAATATATTAAAATAGGAAAGGGAATAAAAAGTATAAATAAGAAATTATGGGATGAAATTGTAGAGTGGGGAGTATTGAAGATATGGACAATCATATAACTGTGAATGACTTCTATACATATTGGTCTCAATGGTGGATTGAATTTAAAAAGAATTATAAAACTGTTTTTTCAATGACAGGATGAAATAACAAAGAAAGAAAAAGTGTATGAAAAATGTATAAATAAATGTAGTAGAGAATTTAGAGAATAATGCAAAACAGTATTATGATCTGGAAAAAGAAATATATAACAGAAATTGACAAAAAATAAAACATTACTACTTAGGCAGAGTTATTATTTACAATGGAGAGGGTTGAGGTATCTGCATATCTGGGTAATATAGTAAAGAAGGATATTAATATAGTGAGGGAAATTAAAAATGTAAAAGGAGAGGTTAAAAAAAAGAACACAAGAACAAATTATGAATATTGTAGTACGGCATGTGAAAAATACGTACAATAGTAAAGTAAGAGAGAATGGAAAGCAAAAAAAAAAAACAAAAAAAAACAAAAACACCTAGAATGAGTTAAGGAGGAATTTGAAAACAACCCCCCCCCCCAAAAAAAAAATACTATTAGCGAATTGGATGAAGTACTTGGCAAAGTAAATGTTGATTCAGTATTAGGCCCAGAAGAAATAGGGAATTGAATGTACAAGAAGGTAATGGTTTGTAAAGGGAGTATTTTGCAAATTTACTGAATACATGGTTGAAGTAAAGGTTTCTTTTTTATGAAGACTTATTTAGTAGGATATGAAAATTTATATGGAAGAAAGATGGAAAGCATGAAATAAAACAATGGGACTCATACTGAATAACACAGCTTATACATTTTCTATGAGAATAATACATAGAAGAATGGAAGGAAAGATCAGGGATATTATAAAAGAAAGTATATGTGGTGTAAAAGGGAAGGAATATCAAGAATTGTAATTGTGGGAGAAACTATGGATGATATCATAAGTAAAAGGGAGGATATGAGATTTATGTTAATTGATATTAGCAAGTCATTCAATACAGTAGGACATGATGCTTTGTGGGATGTTATGGTGAAGTATGGAATAGATAATAGAATTAGGAGAGTGTGTATATCAGCATATCAAAATAATAGAGTGAAAGCGTTAGTGAATGGGTGACTGAATTAAGAAATATGCATGAAGTGTGGTATAAAACGAGGATGTCTTATGAGTGGAAAATTGTTTCCATTAGTAACGAATGCAATAGTGAGTGAAGTGGCTTATGAAATGAAGGATGCTAGATATGTGATGCAAAAAGAAGTGGTGATTCCAGTAGTTTTGACAAACGCAGATGATATGGCTGTTCTTACTAACAAGAAAATATGGATGAGGGAAGTGTTGGTTTGTCTGAATGGATGTTTATGGAAATGAGCATGAATAAAGATAAAAGTAAGGATTTCTGTGATTTGGGGAAAATTGGGGGGGGTATATTTTTTGGGTCTATATTATTTGAAAAAAAAGTTCAAAATACCAGTCGCTGTAAACAGTAAAAATGCTTTTGTCAGATTGCGGTACAGTGAAGATCAGGAAATTTGCCCTTTCCTCACTGTAGTGCAGTCTCAGCATTGGTATATATAATTAGAGGGGGGTGTGGGGGTGATGCAGCCCCCCACAATACAGGATTCGATGTCTGGCATTTTTGCAGTTTACAGCGATTGACATTTTGAACTTTCGTTTAAATAATATAGACCCTATCTTTCAATTAATAAAGTGCCTCTGCTAAGAATCAAATTTGGGCAAAATGATGTGGTTATGATGCTGTGAGAGGGCTTGATAAAAGTAGCATTCAGTTAAAAGATTTATTTGGTGAATTTGGTAATAATTCACCAACTGACTTGTAGCCCCTGCCATGGCATCCACCAGTGGTAGCGTGCTACTCATCACTCCCAATTTGCAACCTTGCAGAACCCCTGACTCTCATCACTGAATCAAGGTCCCTTCAAGAGCAACTACCCAGGTCACCACAAGGAATTACTGCTCATCTTCTTGAACTAACACTCCCAAGTCACAACCTTGCGGAACCCCTGACTCTCATCATTGAATCAAGGCCCCTTCAAGAGCGACTACTCAGCTACACCACAGGGAATTGCCACTCATCTTCTTGAACTAACACTCCCAAGTCACAACCTTTCAGAACCCCTGACTCTCATCATTGAATCAAGGCCCCTTCAAGAGCGACTACTCAGCTACACCACAGGGAATTACCACTCATCTTCTTGAACTAACGCTCCAAAGTCACAACTTTGCAGAACCCCTAACTCTCATCACAGATTCAAGACCCCTTCAAGAGCAACTACCCAGGTCTTCACAAGGAATTACCACTCACCTACTTGAACTTACACTCCCAAGTCACACCATTGCAGAACCCCTAACTCTCATCACTGAATCAAGGCCCCTTCAAGAGCGACTAATCAGCTACACCACAGAGAATTACCACTCACCTTCTTGAACTAACACTCCCAAGTCACAACCTTGCAGAACCCCCTAACTCTCATTACTGAATTAAGGCCCCTTCAAGAGCGACTACCCAGGTCACCACAAGGAATTACCACTCACCTTCTTGAACTAACACTCCCAAGTCACAACCTTGCAGAACCCCTAACTGTCATCACTGAATAAAGGCCCCTTCAAGAGTGACTATCCAAGTCACCACAAGGAATTACCACTCACTTTCTTGAACTTATACGCCCAAGTCACAATCTTGCAGAACCCCTAACTCTCATCACTGAATCAACGCCCCTTCAAGACGACTTCCCCGCTACACTACAATGAATTACCACTCACCTTCTTGAACTAACACTTCCAATTCACAACCTTGCAGAACCCCTGACTCTCATCACTGAATCAAGGCCCCTTCAAGAGCAACTACCCAGCTACACCACAAGGAATTACCACTCACTTTCTTGAACTAACACTCTCAAGTTGCAACCTTGCAGAACTCCTGACTCTCTTCACTGAATCAAGGCCCCTACAAGAATGACTACCTATCATGGTCTGCCTGTACATTTAATCAAGAAACCATCATCCTAGGGGACTTTAACCTCAACTGGCTCTCCTGCTCCTCAGATTCCCCTACTGACTTTACAAACCTGTATAATTTCTCACAAGTCATAACCTGTCCCACTCGCACAATCTAAAAAAGAGTCACCATTGGAGTGGATATTCACCAACAAGCCAGTCCTGAGTGACCAAGCTGGCTGCCTTCCTATCAATCTTAGTGACCATGCCCCTACATGTCTACTTAAGAAAATAATTCAAAATCAGTCTGAAAATCCCTTCAAATACATGTACAGCAAGAAATATTTCTCACATGAACTATTTAATTCATTACTTAAACACTGTGACTGGTTCCCTTTAAAAAGCCTAAATCTAGACCTCACAGTTGAATATTTTAACAACAAATTTCTTGAAATACTAAATAGCCTTGCCCCCATCAGGAAAGTAATCCCTAAACACTAGCACCTACCATGGCTTTCCCATGATACTAAACAACTGATTAATCAATGGGATAGAGCCAGGACCCGGTACCTCACTACCAAAAACAAATCCAACCTCACCTCTTATCAGCAATTAAGAAACCAAACTAAGAAAAAAATTAACAGTGATAAAAAAACACTACTTCAAACCTCTCAACAAAAGTTCCTACACAACCCACAAAATTTCTGGAAAACAGTTAACTTCCTACTGAACCCTGGTAAACTCTCCAACCCCTCCCATTCCACAATCAATACCACCATACCTTTAGCCTCACAGTTCAACTCTCACTTTATTAACTCCATCTCCTCACTCCTTCAAAACCAGAAACAACAGTCTCTCACACTCTCCTCCCTTAGTTCAAATTCTAACTCCCTCTCTTCTAAACCAAATAAAACATCCTACATAAGAAAGCTGCAAAGTAAACTAAAATCTTGTAGCCTAGCTGCCAATCAATTACCAAACAAATTCCTAAAAATTGCTGCTTCATCTATTGCCTATACAATCTCTATACTAATCAACCACTCAGCCTCCGAACAATATGTGCCCCTCCTCTGGAAAGTTGCTCACATCATCCCACTCCACAAAGGAGGCCACTCTAGAGACATCACCAACTACCATCCCATAGCTATCCTCCCACCCATAGCCAAAATCCTAGAGAAATGTATTCACTTACAACTCCTCAACCACCTTACCTGTACGAACCTCATGTCTAATATTCAACATGGTTTTAGACCCCAGTACAGCACAAACACAGCCTTGTTATCCTTTAATAATACCATCCACCACCTTATGAACAATGGACAACTAGGCTCTGTAATTTTCCTGGACATGTCAAAAGCCTTTGACACCATTTCCCTCCGACTGCTACTTAATAAACTCACTACTTACAATCTCAGTCCATGATCCTTGACATGGTTTATCAGTTATCTATCAAGCCATCAGCAGGCTACTAGATGGGAGAACCAGCTCTCCCCACTACTGCCAATATCCACTGGTGTAGGCCAAGGTTCTATACTTGGCCCCTTCTCTTCATCACATTTACTAATAACCTTAATACAGCAACCCAACTTGCCTCAATCATCCAATATACAGATGCTACATCTCTTATCTGCTCTGCCTCTTCCCCACAAAAAGTATAGGAAAAAATGCATTACAAGAAATTAAAACTTACCTATCCACCAACCAGCTCATTTTAAACCCAAACAAGACTAAATTAATAATCTTTACAAACAAAACTACAAAGGCCAACTACCTACCCCTCTCTATTCACTCCTCAAACGGTACCAAGATTGAACCTACTAACCAGACCATCTCCTAGATAGCCATAAATGAAGGATTCCTTCTAAAGGAAACCATATTTTAAAGAAAAACAAGATAAGGTTGACCCACCATAAGAGTCTGAATCTCATTCACATTTCTTGCAGAAGTCAGAGCAATCAGTAGCACTGTATGCCATGATAAGAACCTCAAACAGCCTGCTGAGGCTGTTCAAATGGAACAGGACACACAAACACACACACACACACACACACACACACGCACACACATGCACACACACACACACACACACACACACACACACACACACACACACACACACACACACACACGCACACACACACACACACACACACACACACACACACACACATATATAGATAGATATAGATATAGATATAGATATAGATATAGATATAGATATAGATATAGATATATATGGGTCTACTTTGATACACTGAAAACTCATTTCACTGAATTTCAATTCACCATCAAAAAAATCGCTAAAAGCTCAAATCACTGAAAACTCATTTCACTGAATCACATTTCACTGAATGTAAGTACTGTTGGGCAAATAAAATGTATATGCATTTTTCCCCACTGTAGCATGATCCTGGAGTTAGTAAATATAGTTAGGGTGTGTGTGTAGGGGGGCATAACCTCCCAACTACTTAGCTTTTATATTTATGAATCTCATTTCACTGAAAACTAATAATACAAAACCAAAAGTAGATGGGAGGCTGTGCCCACCACATCTCCTCTAACTATATGCCATTATCTAACTATATGCCGTATATATCCTAACTCCAAGATCACACTACAGTGGGGGAAAAGGCATATACGTTTTATTTGCCAAACAGTACTTACATTCAGTGAAATGTGATTCAGTGAAATGAGTTTTCAGTGATTTGAGCTTTCAGCGATTCAGTGTGAGTGTTTTGAAATTCAGTGAAATGAGTTTTCAGTGAATCAAAGTAGACCTATATATATATATATGTTGTTGTGTCTTTGGGCTTTTCCCGGTTAGGGGTCACCACAGCGGAACTCCTGTCCGCTAATGATTGGCAGTAGATTTTTACGTGCTGAGTTGCCGGCCCTAATGCACAACCTTCAACGAAGGTACGCCCATTCACACATGTCTCCACACAGAAGACGGTCTAGCTGAGAATCATATCTATATATATATATATATATATATATAGATAGGTATACTCATTTTTGTTGGCAGACCCATATGTTGAGAATGGCATTGTCAGCCCAATATCACACATGCACAGCATTGGGACAGACCAAATTTGAAGTAAGACTAATGGCAAAAAACATAATTTTTTACAGGGTGTACATCCCCGTGTTCCCCCCCAGTGTGGTGTTTGCTCCCTCACTCCCTGCTAATTATATATGCTAACTCTGAAATCACACAATATCATGGGAAATGGTGACTAAACAGATCTAGAACAAATTTAGTTTGCACAAAAGGTAGTCCACCTCATGATATATTTATTCTCAGCAAAATTCTCTGGTATCTTCATTTTTTCTTCATGTACAACAATTCCTTTTTCATCATAAATTGCATTTATTTTTCTCTCTTATTTTAACTTGCTTTCCTAATTATGGAGAAAGCTTATTTTTTCCTTTAAAAAAATCTAACTTAACATTAATACCTTAACATATTTCCTTATTTTTTTCATATGTTTCTCTCTAAATGATTTACCTTTTAACGTCCTCTTTCAACTTTGATTTCAAGTTCATTCGTAATTTCTGGCATTTTTTTTCTTTGATTTCTTTCAACACTTTATTTTATTTTATTTTATTTATTTTACATTTGTTGACCGGGCTAGTCAAACTGGATATATGTCCATTTTCAGTAGAGGCCCGGGGAGAAAAGCTCCATAAGTTGTACAAGTTCACAAAGGCATCAAGGAAACAGAAGTTACTGTTGCTCAAGTTGACTGTTTTCAATGTGCAACTGTTTTGTTTAACAATGGCCATTATTTATTTTACATTTACATTTATTTTACATTTAAATATATCCTTTTTATATGTACTTTTGTATACAACACATCAATAAGTGCAGTCTCAATAATATGGTCTTATGCATATACCACAATTTCTGTCTTTCTTTTCTTAATATATTAAAGTTTGTAGTCAACCTGTTTATTCCTTTTCCTTATTTTATAATATTTTCATTATCACCCACTAAGGCACATGATTGCTTTATAATCAGAAACTTCTACAGTCCCTATACCTTCAATTATTTCTTTAATATCTTTTGAGTACAATACACATTTCTGTTTTAAATGTACTTCTTTGAGTCCATCTTCTTTTTTCCCCAGTGAGTAAATCACCACATCTAATAACTTCTCTCTTAATTTTTATATCTTGAGTTATCTTTCTTTTTTCTTTCATTAAATTACAGTTATAGTCTCCTATTATAATTATAGACATATAAACCACCACAAACGTTTTTTCTATCTCTTCAAGCATGTTTACCTCTCCATCATATTTATATACGCATAAGTAACATACGGTCTTACTATTCTTCTTTTTTGTTATATCGCATGCTACCAGTCTTCCTGGAAAAACTACCATTATGTCCATTAGTAATAATTCTTCACTGCTTATCATAACAGTTATACCTGAAAACATTTATTTTAATAATAACGAGAATATTTTGTTCCTCCATACCACTCCATCTTTTCCCTTTTCCGTTTTCTGATGCATCTTGTATCTAAGAAACATATAATTTCCATACTTATTTTTTAAATTGCTCTGTGACTCTCAGGCCTCTAACTTCAGTTCTAATACTGATTACATTTACAGTTAACAGTGAAACATTACCGGGTATTTATAAAAGGTCTGAGGGTAAGTCATCAAAGTATTTTGTGACTCAGATACATGTTAAGCGCAATGAGGAAAGACCTCATTGCATGTCTCTGAATCGCAGTTACTACTGGGATGTGCAGATCATTGCTGATCTTCACAAAATGGTGGATAATTACTGTACTGACATTGTGTATCCATAGACATCCCCCATCACATGCTCAAGTACATACTCAAACAAAAAACACACACACTCACAAGAACACATACACCCACACAGCACAGTCTCCATAATTGTCCCTGAGTTGTGCCTATGATCCCCATACTGGTGTAAGTGCCATTACAATGCAATTGCAGTTTCCCTGGTGCCGACTGATTTCTCCCCTGATTGCTGTACTACTTTAATGCAGGTAAATGAACATGGCCAATTGCTCTGATCACTACTGCGATGTGGTGGGGCTGCCCATGCTGATCTTCGTGTCTGTGTGATTTCCAGAATTACTTGGCATGTAGATGCCTTTCTGGACGTGGTTCTTGGGAGAGAATACATAACTAATTAGCATATGCCTCTCCCCTGACTGCCTCATTAGCATACTGCATGGCAGCACACCCAGTCCTACATGGTACTGCAAGTCTTCATGCCGCACCATCATGCTGCACCTTGATAGGGCTATCTCTGAATTGAAATAGGTTACCAAGATGTGTGCACAAAGATGTACGTATCATAGTACCTTTAGCAATTCCCCTTCTATCCCTTTTCTTTTTTGCATCCTTTGTAATTGCAGTTTGTATTGTTATCTTTCTTCTTTTCACTTCTCCCCAATGAATTTTACTTTCTCTTGCTTGTTTCTTCACCTGTTTCAATATCTCCTTCGCAGTTATCAAGTATTTCATATTTATATTGTATCTGTACTTCCACTATTATTTCTGTTATTGTTTCTGTGATGACCATGCCCTGACCCAGCAATCAAGGAGCCTCACTCCTCACCACTAACACCAGGGAGGTCATCTCATAGAGAGAGAAGGATAATTAATACACACAGTAAAGTACAATTTCTCTTAAGTGCACACAGAGATCACAGTCAGTCTAGGGATGGTTGCTCTGTTGCTCTCCAGGTCCCCAATAAGACTCCCCAATGGCAAAGCTAAAGGGTCCAGATCTCAGCCTATCTGGCAAGCTAACCTCCAGTACCCTATCTGTCCAATCGGTACTTCATGTCCCTGCCCAGGTAGCTGATACACCACACGCACACTTTGAGAAGAGGTTATACAACCACACAGATCCTCCTGGGAAAAAGGCTGGCACAGGTTCTCCAGCTGTGCCCCTTTACCCAGGCTATATGGTAGTAATTACTGCCACCACCAGCTAATAAATATCAGCTACTCAAAGGCCCTTAAAAGGGTGTCCAATTATTACTGTGCAATATTGTTATTCAATGGTAGTATGACTAACAGTCAAGGCTTACTTTAGAGTGGCCTATTACAATAACCTCTATAAATATGCAATGTACTTTAGAGCTTATCTCTACACAAATCAGCCACAGGTAGAAGGTTTTAAAAATATTTAATAATAAATAATTAAAACACAAGACAAAACTTCTACACCACACAGATATCTAAGTGTTCAGAGACACACACAGAAACTTAAAATAATGCAGTAGAACAGGTCTGATTTCAAAGACAATACCTAATTAATCTTTACTAGCTTTAACTATTCCTACAAGAAATCACAGTACTAAAACTTACATGTGAGCATAAGGCAGAGTGCTGACAAGTCGGGTGTCCAAAGTCAAAATTCCCCCCTAGTCTCTTGTGAGAAATAGTATTTAAACATTACTAACAAACATGTTTGCTGGGTCCCTCCCCAAATTACATCATTTTGACACTTGTTTTCACCAGGCAAACAGACTGCATTATTTAGCAATCTAACACCTGCACAGAAACTTACAACAATAGAAGACATTTCACATGTATATTCTAACAGAAACTAGAGCAATAAAGCACTTTCCACATCTAAATTCTGGTCATAAACGTTAGCCTTAAAACAATGGGCATGAAACTTTCATCCAGCCGCACTGGAGCTGAATTGTAAACATTAAAAAGATTCATAAGATCTTTTCAACTTAAAAAGACACATTTGAACTACTTGACTTGGTGTTCCTTACAGCAGATGGCACTGTTGCAACAATCGTGTAGCATAATCTACAATCACTAGGATACACTTTTTCCCTGTGGAACTTGGGGTACTGAGAGGAACCACAGTATCCATAGCTACCCTCTGAAATGGCTTGTCAATCACAGGCAAAGGCATCAAAGGAGCTCGCCTCTGTGGACACCTGCATGCCACATAGCCCCACAGGTTGCATTTAAAACATTTCACCCTAGGTCCTGGACATGTACCTGGACTAGTGGCTTCCCCTGCTACTGGCAGATTCTGTTGGGGCAGTCTGTGCTGCCCACCATGGGTTCCTTTAGACCCATGAGCAGTACTGGGGGTCCCTTTCCTGTGCAGGTCTGCCCTGCTTGCTAGGTATAGATCTCCCTTCTTCCCCAACTCCTCTGATTTAGCACACTGTTTATCAGATAACCAGATCCTCATGTCCTCAGGCAACATGCTAAGGGCTTGTTCCCTTACCAAAAGGTCTGCCAGCGCTTCAAAAATGGTGACATGACATCCACTCACCCAGCTATGAGAATAAGTGCTCAGTTCAACAACATATTCACATACATTTTCATCTGCCTTGCATCTATGCTCACAAAACTCTTTCCTATACATTTCAGGTGTTAGGTTAAATCATTCTAATAAATGTCTTTTTACAGCAGTATAATCAAAACAGTCAGTGCCATGCATTTTTGCTAAAGAAATTGCAGCTTTACCATGGAGTAAGGGGGTCAGGAACCTTATCCAGAGTGCATGGTCAACTTCATACTGTTTACATACCTGCTCAAACATGTGAATGAAGCTATCAAAATTATCCCCCTCTGAACTGTGGAAGAAATTTACTGACATTTTGTGCTTCTGGGGTCCAGTTACTCCCTTCTCCATTACCTCCATGACTCTGGCGAAGAGTCAGCATTTCCCTCCATGCCTCCTCTGCCATTCATTTTCCTCATCTTGTAGACTCCTCATTTTCTCGGCTGCTTCTAGTTCCATATTCCTGGCTTCCAACTCAAGTCTCTCTAGCTCCAGCTGGATTTCTAGGTCCACTGCAGAAAGGTTGAGCTGTCCACTCTCTGAGGATATTGTATCTCCACTGTTGGTCTGATTGTCCTCCAGGCTGCTGTTTTCTAATGCAGCTGTAACCAAGGTTGCAATCAAGTCTGCTTTAGTCAGGTTTCCATGCACCAGTCCCCTAGCCTGGCACATCTCCACCAGCTGGCTCCTTGTCAGCATTCCATACTCTTCTGCTGACATGCTGCCTGCTCACCCTGACTAACACTAAGCTAACACAAGAAATAATCAATTGTGATCTGAACTCTGAGTATACACTGCATGGCTGTTTTAGAGTACAAAACACTTTTAGAGATCACTGTACATAAGCTACAGGAATTCACTCTACCCACACCACTACAAGCCAATAAGTATATGAAGTAGATCCCACCATTGCCACCACTTGTGACAACTGTGCCCTGGCCCAGCAATCAAGGAGCCTCAATCCTCACCACTAACACCAGGGAGGTCATCTCATAGAGAGAGAAGGATGACTAATACACACAGTAAAGTACAATTTCCCTTAAGTGCACACAAAGATCACAGTCAGTCTGGGGCTGGTTGCTCCCTTGCTCTCCAGGTCCCCAATAAGACTCCTCACTGGCACAGCTATAGGGTCCAGATCACAGCCTAGCTGGCAAGCTAACCTCCAGGACCCTCTCTGTCCAACCAGTGCTTCATGTCCCTGCCCAGGTAGCTGACACACCACACACACACGTTGAGAAGAGGTTATACAACCACACAGACCCTCCTGGGAAAAAGGCTGGCACAGGTTCTCCAGCTGTGCCCCTTTACCCAGGCTATATGGTAGTAATTACTGCCACCACAAGCTAATAAATATCAGCTACTAAAAGGCCCTTAAAAGGGTGTCCAATTATTATTGTGCAATATTATTATCCAATGGTAGTATGACTAACAGTCAAGGCTTACTTTAGAGTGGCCTATTACAATAACCTCTATAAATATGCAATGTACTCTAGAGCTTATCTCTACACAAATCAGCCACAGGTAGAAGGTTTTAAAAATATTTAATAATAAATAATTAAAACACAAGACAGAACTACTACACCACAGAGATATCTAAGAGTTCAGAGATCACACAGAAACTTAAAATATTTCAGTAGGACAGGTCTGATTTCAAAGAAAAATACCTAATTAATCTTTACTAGCTTTAACTATTCCTACAAGAATGTGCTAAAACTTACATGTGAGCATAAGGCAGAGTGTTGATAAGTCAGATGTCCAAAGTCAAAATGCCCCCTAGTCTCTTGTGAGAAATAGTATTTAAACATTACTAAAAAACATGTTTGCTGGGTCCCTCCCCAAATTACATCATTTTTGACACTTAGGTTTTCCCAGGCAAACAAACTGCATTATTTAGCAATCTAACACCTGCACAGAAACTTACAACAATAGAAAATATTTCATTCACATGTATATTTTTACAGAAACTAGAGCAATAAAGCACCTTCCACATCTAAATTCTGGTCATAAACTTTATCCTTAAAACAATGGGCATGAAACCTTCATCCAGCCGCACTGGAGCCGAATTGTAAACATTAAAGAGATTCATAAGATCTTTTCAACTTAAAAAGACACATTTGAAATACTTGGCTTGGTTTTCCTTACAGCAGATGGCACTGTTGCAACAATCTTGAAGTTCACATTTTACAGTGTTTTCTTACATTTAAAAACACAAGCCTGTATTTTACATTTATTTATACAGTTGATAGAATTATATATCAAATTCTATGTGACTAGGCTGGCAGCCTTTGCCCATCTCTTCCCAATCGTCACAGTTTCAATACCTTGAATGATATTGTTATTCATTACTGCTTCATTTTCTTCATTTCTCCCCCTCCTCCATCATCCATAACTGTAATATTTTGCTCAGATTGTCTTTTCTCTGACAATTGGTTTACTTCATCTAGACTTTCTTCATGTAATAATGGACAATCCACCCAAAAATGATCTATATTATTATATTTCATACACTTGGGTAAATGGTTCATAGCCATGTAACCTGTTTCTCCAGATTGACTGCATCCTTTTTTGTTGTATTCCTGCACTAAATGATCTTCTGTGTCACAATAAAAGCATGCTTTTGTCTGCCCCCAGTACCTTTCAGTATCTCATTTTCCACTCATGTCAACCACATTTGAAACATGCTCAACCTTCCCTTCACACATATTTAAGGTTACTCCAACCTCTACCCCCTGTGCACATATTTCTTGAATTATAAACTTTTCTAATTTTCTAATTTCACGAACATTGCTGCATTAAGTTAGAAAATAAGTCTGCAGTTCAGTCTCTTCAATGTCACCTGTTCTAAAATTGTATAGTCAGGTTTTTTCTTTTCTTAGCTGTAAATGTATTCTTTCCACAGGACAGTCATTTTTGGTTCTTTGGCACTTCACGCATAAACATTTCTAGTAGAATAAAAGATTTAAAAGTTACCTCACATAAATCCTCTGTTCCTAAATGTGTCCTGATATTCTGCAGTTTAAATCCCAGTGGTACAATTATAATAGGTTCATAGGTTCATAGGTAGGTACTAGACTATTGGCTCTAGGGCCTATATAAGCCTAGCCAAAGGTACCCTGGCTTTCGCCACCCAAGAAAATTATTTTCCTGTGCCACTGTCGAGCAGAGCCACAGAAGTGATTCCTGGGGTGAATTTCCTATCTCCCATCCAATCATCAAGATTTTTCTTGAACAGTGCTAATGAGGAGCTTTGTTTGATATAGATAGGAAGTTTGTTCCAGAGTATGGGAAGTCTCTGGGACAGGAATCTATCCCTCCAGCATGTTCTGTTTATTGTGGTGATGAGGTTTAGGTCCCTAGAGCATGTAGCTCGTAGGGATTGGGATTTCTTTAAATGGAGCATGTCTAAAAGCTCTGGGTTTGACATAGCTTTGAGTGTTAGGCAGAGATCACCTCTGAGTAGGTGATATGCAATGGAGTAAAGCTGCAGTTTTTTGAGACGGTCTGCATAGGGCATCTCTTTGAGCCCAGTAATCCTCTTTGTGAGGTATTCCTGTGGCCTTTCCAGTTGTTGTAGATGTCTTGTGAGGTACATACCAAAAGGGGCATTGTACTCTATAATGGGTCTAATGAGTGACGAGTAGAGGGGAACAATGACCTCTTTTTTCCTGGATGAGAAGCCTTTTGTGATGCGGTGTGCCACATAGAAGGATTTCCTGACTACTGTGGCAATGTGATTATCAAAGGAGAGACTACTGCCCACCTGTGTCCCAAGGTCTCTTATCACACTTTCAGTGTTAAGTAGACTACCACCTATGTGGTAGTTCATGAGTACTGAGTTTTTACCAAAAGGAATGACAATGCACTTTTTGGCATTGAGCTTGAGGCCATGGCTTTGACACCAGGCATCTGTCCCAGCAAGGCCCTTTTGTAGGATGTCCACATCTTTTGGAGTTTTGATTATGGCTTCTAGTTTGCAGTCATCTGTGAATTTAGTTAGCCAAAGACCTTCTGTGTTAGCAAGTGCTTCAGAGAAGTAGATACCAAACAGGAGAGGACCCAGGACGGAACCCTGTGGTACTCCACTTGTCACTGGTCTGCAGCTGGATTTGGAGTCTGCTACTTTCACAGTGTGGGTTCTGTCAGTGAGCCAGTTGGCAACCCATCTTGTGACATAGGGATTTATACCCAGTTTAGTGAGTTTATCTGTAATTCCAGAGTGGGGGATGGTGTCAAAAGCCTTGGCGAGATCTAGATAGGCTGTGTGAACCACCTTACCCTCATCTATGGCTTTGGTGACTGCTTCAAAGAAGTCTATCAGGTTTAGGAGACATGATCTGCCTTTTACAAACCCGAACTGGGTGGGGTCCTGAGTTTGGAGATTACCAATGTCATTGTTTATAAGTTCCATGATGATATGCTCCATAGCCTTGCAGACCAGGCTGGTTAGGCTAATGGGGCGGTAGTTTTCGGGGTCTGTGGTGGCTCCCCCTTTGTGGAGTGGGATAACTGTCACTGTGCACCATTCAGTGGGCACATAGCCTGAGGTGAGGCTATGATTGAACATGGTACTTAGGTGGGGTGCCAGTTCATTCTGTAGTTCATGTAGAACACAGCCTGGGATGTTGTCAGGTCCCATGGATGCTATGTTCTTGGCTTTGGATAGTGTGTTTTTTACCTGTGCGGCCGTGATTACAGGAACTTTGCATTATTCTGGTATAGAGATGGGCCCTATAAGGGATGACAGAGGGGTAAAGTTAGCACTGAACCCATCTGCCAGGATGCTGGCAATATCTGTTGGTTCTGTATATTTAGTGCCATTGTGCTGTAACTCAGAGCAGATCTGAGTGTTGCCATTGAGATTCCTGACATAGCTATAGAATGCTTTGTGGTTGTCTTTAGAGTCAGTGGCTATTTTGTTTTCATAACTAGCTTTGGAGGATTTTATGAGGGATCTCAGGTTCTTACTGAAGCTGACCAGTGAGTTTCTCCAATCATGGGATTTTACTCTTTTTTGCAACAGTTTCTTTCTTCTGTTGTAGAGTTTGTTTATGGCAGGGGACCAACAGATTGGCTTCCTTTTTTTGGAGGATAGCATCTTGGTTCTGTTAGGGATTGCACGATCCATGCACTCATGTAAGTGCTTATAAAGTGCATTTGTGTAGGATTCAGCAGTCATACCTCTATTGTCCGTCAGCATGGGCGTCGTAAAGTTTGCCACTTCTGTCTTAAGAAGCATGAAGTTGGCTTTGGAGAAATTTTTTACTGTGGTTTCCCTAATGGGGGGTGGGGGAGGGATGTGGATGTCTAGGGTGATTAGCTTATGGTCAGATATGACCAACGAGGAATTGACCTCTAGTGTGGAGCACTGGTTGCCCATGTTGGTAATAACCAGGTCTAGGATACTGCTGCCCCTGGTGGGGGTGTGGATAAGTTGATCCATGGCATTGGAATTTATGAATTCCAGAAAACGTTGAGCACAAGAGTTGGTACATGAGTAGTTTTCCCAGTTAATGATAGGGTAGTTGAAATCGCTCATTATTAGGATGTTAGGTTGTACCCTAATATTTTCCAGTGTATTAAGAAATGAGGAGTGGGAATCCTGGGGCATGGTGGGGGATCTGTAGCAAGCTACAATTTGGATTGCGGTGTTGCCCAGTGTTAGTTGCACTTGGATAATCTCGGATGCATTATGCTGAGCAACTAGCCTGGAGGTGTGGGTATCCTTAATGAATATGGACATGCCTCCACCTTTAGTGTTTCGGTCCAGGTTAGGTGGCCGAAAGGTGTGGTATGAATTATAGCCTGGTAATGCAGGTGTACTCTCTGGAGCCTTGAACCAGGTCTCTGTCACTACACAGATGTCGATGTTCTTCATTTTAAGGAGTGCCTCGAGAGAGTGCATTTTGAGGTTTAGACTTCTAGCATTGAGTAGCAATACCCTCAGATTCTTCTTGCCTGTACCTATTAGGGTGGTGAATTTGTCATTTGAACCTTGCCTAAAAAAGGCACTATAGGTGTGTCTAGAGCCTTAGCCAGTATCCAGAATCCCAGGGGCGACAGGTGCAGGCCATCTCTGGCAAAGCATAGTGGACTGTCGATCATGTCATCCCAGGCAGACAGATACTGGATCCCCTTAGAATGACACCAAAAGCTTAGCCAATTGTTGAAGTCAATCATTTTGTCCTTGTACTGTGGTATCATTCTGGGTGATGGCAGGATGCTACTCAGGGCTAGGGTCATACCTGCCTGGGCTACAAGATCGGACAGCTCCCCCATGTCCCTTTTCATGTAGTCCAAGGAGGTACGTCTCAGGTCATTCACACCAACATGGACAATGACAGAGTCATATTTGTACTTGTTGTAGAATGACCTGAGTGCATGCTTTATGTGGAGGATTCTGGCACCCGACAGGCAGCTGACAGTAACTTTCTCCTTGTTTAGCCTGGTGAGTGGAACATCAGTGTGCCTGACTATAGAGTCACCTATGACTAGACTGTTGGGTACGTTGTTATGCCTTATGGGCTGTGGTTGAGTGGCACACTGAGTTTGTGGGCTATGTGTCTTTTGGTCAAGTCAAGTCTTTTATATCAGTCTATGTTTTAATTAGTTTTAATCTTAATTCTTACCACTGACTATTTTCTTTAAGTTAGTTGTCCTCCTTTCTGCTTCAGTATTTACAGTTTAGATGTCAATCTTTTTTACTCCTTATGTAAAAGGTACGTTTCCAGTCAATTTCATGTTGAAATCCTGTTGCCAGTGCACATCCTTAATGCTGATTTCTCCACCAGCCAGACATATAACAAGTGCTCAATTTTCCAAACCCTCCTTATTGCCTTTCTTTTCTGATTCCACAGTAGTGATCTTTTCTAGTTCCTCTGCAAGCAATTTTTCCATTGAATCACTCCTTTTTACAGAATCACTATTTTATGGAGCATCCTAGTTCATTCATTACATCTACTTGTGTTAGTGAACCTACTTCATGCACTTTTGTCTCAATGACTTTTTTATGATCAGCAGTCACTAAACTTTCCTTGTATCCTTTCTCCTTTTCACTACCAGCATTTCCTCTATCCTGCTCCATCTTAGCGGGATCCTTCTGGTCAGGAACGGCCTTAGGTCAACTGGTGCCCTAGGCAAAAGGGCTCCATGGCATCCCCAACACACTACCCGGTGCCCCCATCCTGGTCTACCTACACCAAATAAATATTGGAAAATCACCCCTGCTAGAGCAGTGCTGGCCTATACCTAAGGTCGGCTATGCTTCTGGTGCCATCTAGCAGTGAAAAAAGAGTAAGAGGACTTCCACAGTGCCCTAGTCAAATTTCCCCTAGTCTGTATAAATACCTCCTCAGGCCTCCCTTGAAAAGTAGACACTGGCCTAGTGGGACAAGGGATGGATAGATAGATAGATAGATAGATAGATAGATAGATAGATAGATAGATAGATAGATAAAACTGGCCAATATCCTCCACTCAGAATAGGTGAAGGCTTTTCTTTGACTAGTTAGATACTACAGAAAGTTTGGGTTTAGTTTTGTGAATCTTATATGTCCTTTGCAATTTCACAAGTAGGAAAGATTCTATCAGGTTGCAATAGTGTCTTGAGGCAGCTTGAGTATTTAATGAACGAGAAAAGATCATATGTTCTAAATATGTGTTAGTGATTTTCAGGGGCGGCTCGTGCTATAGGACTGCAGGACTGCAGTCACCCGACCTGTAGAAAAGAAAGACAAAACTTTAAAAAAAAAACTGCGAGTACCAGAACTCCACACATGGAGTTCCTGGTACTCACAGAACTCCAGACTGCTGTGATAGGCAGTCTGGATACAGGAGAAAGGCATCTCTGCCCTGCAGCCTCAGAAGTCTGTGCGGAGGAGAAAACCGGAGTGCGTCATCTGCAGGCTGGAGCCTCCAGCCTATTATTGCAGAGCCAGAAACCAGCCATTGGCTTGTGATGAGGAGCTTTCATGGGGAACAACTAACTGAATTATTAGTGTAGAATAGAAGACTGGGGGGGAGGACTGGATTACAGAAGTGTGTGTGTGTGTGTGTGTGTGTGTGTATATGTGTGTGTGTGTGTGTGTGTGTGTGTGTGTGTGTGTGTGTGTGTGTGTGTGTGTGTGTGTGTGTAAAATGCCCCAGCTGCTATATGGGGGTGGGTTGTGAATACTTAGGCTTCAACCCTGTACCTTGGGTGCAGGTGGCAAGGGCCTGAATTCCGTATCCACCACCATTTGTAAAAAACTGTGCAGATGTTTGCCTCGTATTTCTTTTGTTCCTCATAAAATATGTGGTTTCTGTGAGTTTGTTTTTCCTTGCCATGTCAGTGGTGAACTGGTAGCATTGTTGCCTGACAAATGTAGGTTTTCTGGTTTGATTCTTAGTCGGGGTGCCTTTGGTGTGGAGTCTGCATGTCCTCCCATCTTACAAAGAACATGTCTGTGGAGTGTTTCTCCCTGCTCTGCTAAAAATTGGCTTTTGTTCCCAGTCAGACTTTCCTGGTTAACAAATGTTAAATAAAAATAACAGGCATTTGAATTTCAGATTTCATATTTTTTCAGAAAGTACATGGTGACACAAAACCTTTTATTCTAGCAATTTTCTAAGTTTATAACATGGATATTTGAAATTTGTCCCTATGTTTGGGACTGTATTCCCCCATTATTGGCTTTGTTCAGGTGTTTTGTGCTAAAAGGTTGACAGCTATGGTGAGAACTGAATTCACTAAATGGTAGCCATTTAAGTTTCAGTCTTCCTCTTTTTCACAAAACAGATGATTTGGCATAGTGGTATGTTGCTCTGACTGTTTTGCACAGGGTTCCTTGGGTTCAAGACTTGGCAGTGAAATGTATGGTGGTAACACAGCAATTTATTCTATCAACTTTCCAACATTATACAAGCAATGTTCAAAATGTGTCCCTGATTTTTGGGCTTTTGTCTGCCACCCATAAATGTTGGCTTTTTCCACATTTCTTGTGCTGTAAAGTTCAGAGATACAGCTGAGTGTCAAATAGATTTTACAAGGAGCTGAGAGCTGCAGGGGAACAAAAGTTTAGTGCTGCTTATGCTCAATATGTTTGCAATGTTAATAGCACAACAGGTAGTATATTTGCTTTTGATGCAGAAGGCTGTGAGACTTACACCCACAGTAGGTAGATGCATTGCTGATCCTCTACTGTGTTGTAAAGGGGGTGGATGTTACAGTCCTTTTTGGCAGTTATACCTAGTAACTATGAACTTGTTTTCAGTTTGCCATTCATTCCCTATTGCAATATTACTAGCTTAGCATTTTTTAATGCAGCATAGGCAATTTATTCCTCAAGGGCAACATGCACTTTATTTGTAGATGAAACAATGACATATAAAGTTGTTTGCTAGCAGCAACCTCTTCATTAGTTACAGATTTCTTTTATGTGGAATTATTTAGATGACTTTTACTTCTTCAGAGATTGTGCATATTTACTGATACTGGTGGACTGTAGAAGTTTGAGTAGACTTTTTTATTATGGAAATGTTCTGAATTGGGCAGTTTTGTCATTAATGGTGCATGAATTTTATTTCATTGTTTACTGGAAAAATGTTCCAAACAATAAATTTAAAATGTCCTCTAACAACTGTACTGTATTGTACAAGGAATATAATTTAATACAGTCAGGAAGGTGTATCAAAGAGCACATGTATGTTTCGTGTTCAAGGGGCCTATAATTTGAAAACAGCCCAAAGTTAATCTTTATCTGCCATTGGAAAAATGCATTTTCTTTGAATGTGGGTTTCAATACTGTTTCAATGAATGTGAGTTTCAAGGGCAGAGAAGTTTTAATGCTAAGTCCATTTTCATTGTGAGACTACATTGCTTTGTTTAGCAGATATCTATTAATTTGTGCTGTAAAATGCAAAATAAAACTTTCAAGTGAAATCCAAATAATCGCAGAAGTAAAGCAGTATGCACATTACAGTGTTTATGGTAAATGGAACAAAATAACCAAGGAATGGGACATTGGAATGGCTGCAGGGGGTTGACTCCATTTGACCATGATTTTGTGAGGGGGGGGAGGGCAGCAAACTCAAAGACAGCCCCAGCTGAACTATACCTCTCAACTGTCCAGATTTTTGCAGAATGAATAGATTTTTGTTTCTTATTTTTGGTTTGTTCCCCATAAAATTTGTGTTTTTTTGGCAAATCATTTAGGAATGAAGTCACTAAATAATGACAGACATTGAGTTTCAGACATCATAACCGTCAGAAAAATGCATGCTAAACCAAGACCTGTTATTCTATTAACTATCTTAAGTTTATACAAGAGCAATTTTTAGTACTGTTTGTATGTTCCCCCAATATATTTGGTCTTGTCCAGATTTCCTGCCTTAAGAGGTTGAGAGGTACGTGCAAATAAATCACTTTATAGAATTAGGAATATCCAAACCTCTCAACTGTCCCCCATTTTTGCTCAAAATGTTGCTCTCCCCTAATAATCCCTCTGCAAAATGGGAATTTTGGAAGAAAACGTGGAGAGTTTACAATTATAAATAGCTGTAATGATCAGAGTTATAGATTACTTTTATTTCAGAAATGCATGTAGATGCTCTTACTTTGTCAGCTGCTCAGGTTAACAGTACTAATATTAAAAAGGTGTCTCTTCTTTGACAGGTTCTCAGCTGTATTGTGTGGCAATTTTATATTTTTGCATCACATTTTTGGCCTGTTTTTCATAACATTGTGGTTTTCTGGCAAATTAGTGGCAAATCATCAAAGATTGATGTTAGAAAATAATGGCAGACATTTGAGTTTCAGATTTCATACCCTTCAGAAAATTCATACTAATGCAAGACCTACTACTTTCTAAGTTTATAAGAACAATATTTAAAAAAAATGTCTTTATTTTTGGGCCTGTGTCACACTTCTGTATATGGTTTTGTCCAGATTTCCTGCTCTGAGGTTGAGAGGTATGAGTGTCAGAGCCATCACCTTCAGCCAGAGACATTTCAAATTGTGACCTACTTGTTGCATCCCACTCCCCATTGTAGTGGCTCTGGATTTGTCCAAGCAAGGCAAGGAGCAGTTATGCAGTGTAAGTGTGCGGTGTATT
Source organism: Protopterus annectens (assembly GCF_019279795.1). Taxonomy (NCBI): domain Eukaryota; kingdom Metazoa; phylum Chordata; order Ceratodontiformes; family Protopteridae; genus Protopterus; species Protopterus annectens. The sequence goes on along the minus strand of NC_056746.1, from coordinate 1,453,107,211 downwards.
CCCCCATCCAAGGTAGACCACTAGTATGACCGTGGCTTTTCATCTGTCCCTGATTTTGCAGAATGTTTTGGTTTTCTGTCCTGCTTTTATACTGTTGATTTATGCTTCTTATTATTCAAAAAATGCATGTTGTTGCAGTGTCCTGTTGCTCTGTGTTTAAGTAGCAATGCTTTAATGACCATCAGGTAAGCTTGTCGGAGATTGGAAGATGCAAGTAAGCTTTAATAAGCATACTGTCAAAGATTTACCAACATTGAAAGTCTTTACGTTGTTGCCATGCAGAGGATATTTACATAACTAGATAACGTATAAGCCTTAGGTATTGAAATGCATATGATAGTATTTGTAATAAAGGACAGGATTACAGTATTTTCAGAAGCTCATTACATTTGTTAAAGACTTGCAGTCATCTTTGCAGGCTTTAACCGTAAACTAAACAGAATGCCAATCTATCATGTGTGGTCCATAACTTGTGCAGTAATCCTTTAAACAATTTATCTTGATCTTGTTTCTTGTTTGCTGTTCATTTTTTACATTGATCATGTCTTCCCCATTAAACAAGTAAATAGTTGTTGTCAGGCAGCAGGTCTTTTTTGGATTAGAAACATTTTTACAAGTGAGGGTATCACACAGAGATTGATTGTTACTTTCAGCATGTTACTTGGTAATTTTATAAAGCTGAATATAAATTATAATTAGAACTGCAGTGCAAGGAGAAGTGGTTTTAGTTCAGTGCTGCTTGTTTTTTTTATACTTAGTTTTGACTGGCATTCCAGTAATGTATTTAAAAAGTAATTTATTTTTTCATGCATCATAACCTTTGTGTTTCCATCTAGATATTAAGTAAGTTGTCATGTAGCCAATGCATTGCAATATTTTTTCTTCTATACTTCATTTTGTCTTGATTGGACTTTCATAATGATGGTTTGGTACCCAGGGCAGTGTATTTAATTAAAATTCCAGTTGCTGTGGTTTTGAGCATAGCCCCACCCCTTTCTAGTTGGCCACACCCCTCCCCATTTGCCCCCACCCATTCAGCTGTCTCCTGCAGCCCCCCCTCTTTAATTTGAAGTCACCAGCCACCACTGGTGATTTTTTCATTTTAATAAACAATTTACCCCATATGCTGACACATCAGAGGTGGATTTGTAGGCAGTGTTATCAGAGGAATTATCTGCACTACAGAGCTGGAATCAGTGTCTGTTTGAGTTCTGACACCTGGGATTATAAAAGGCTGCTACTTTCCTGGGGACCATGTAGGATTGTAAATAGTGAAAAGTAACCAAAGGAACTGCTTTGTTGTCTACATAACATTCACTATAAGTAGTGCCTGGTGTGCTGTATCAGTAGAACGTTAAATGGTGCAGAAAGGAGATATTCCATCATAGAAAACAGTGTTCACCTATAAAGTGTGCCTTCTTTTTCTTTGTTTAGTAGGCAGTTTGGTTTGGCAACTAAATATGTCCCCTTACAGCAGCTGAATAGACAAAGTAATGGCACTACAAAGTTTTGTCAGTGGGCAGTCTTCCTCCAGCCCTTTCATTGTACACTGATCTACAATTTCACAATTCCAGCCTAGCCAACAGAAATACTGATGTGTTGTCCCACAACTCATTGTTATGAGATGAAAACACCTGGCTTTGTGTTGAGACCGCACTGCTGTGACATATCTAGTTAGAAAAAAGGGATCTGCATTTAAAACTGCCCAGGGAATGAGAACTTCTCACAGTGCTGATCAGGAAAACTGTGCATTGATGAGTTAACAAAACCTGAATGCCAGTTAAAGGTGTACCGAATGAAGTAGCCACCAACAGCAAGACAAGAAGCTAATTTCTCATGCGGGCATTCATAAGGGTGAGCAAAACACCCTGGTGGTGAGAAATGCAGCAGCCCAATTAGGGCTAACTTTAGATTATACTCAGAGGAATCATCTGCACTTACAGAGCTGGAATCAATACTTCTTTGAACCCTACAGCCTGGGATTGTAAAAGGCTGCCACTGTCCCGGGGCACCATGTAGGACTATAAATAGTAAAAAGTAAGCAAAGGTACTGCTTTTTATCTACAAGCCAAATATGCTATTATTTTAGATTACTAAATAGATTTTTGAATAAACCTGTGTATTATACAAACTGCTGCTTTAAACAGTCCCTTGAATGAACTATACATTTGTTTGTATATCTTTTTATCTATATGTCCACACACATACGCACACCCACACACACACAAACACTGGCATACATTTTACCTTTATCTGAGATGACAGAATGTCCCTGATGTATTTTCTTATTTTTGTCCCTGACCTCATACATGCTATTATTTTGTTTTACTAAGTAGATTTCTGAATAAACATCTGTTTTATAGAAACTGGAACTGGCGCTTCCAGTTGTTCCTTGAACTTACTACATATCTA